>NW_020224739.1:0-6955 GCF_003070985.1 Temnothorax curvispinosus
ATATTCAGCCGTAACATAACCTCTCCATGTAAACAGCAAACAATTTTTCTGATACTGGTTGCACAGATTCAGCATGCACATTAGATTTATTGCAGATATATTATCAACAATGAGTACTTACTTATCAATCGGTTTTCCACACGATATTTTGTTTTCTTTTAATCGAAACACCAGAATTAATTCCGTAGTAACAACTTTGCATCGATCGAGAAACAGCGTGCTACGCGATGTGCGGTTACTGGGACTAGCGAACTTCGCAGGGTTGTACCAGTATCCGAACAGCCGTGACGTGCGAGACCGAATAAACAATTTAAAATAAATGGTAATCCGTGCAGAATCATACTTCAAATTTGTTTGTTATTACAATAACGTATTGTAGATCCCTACACAATTTTTAAATTTGCAATATTCTTCACGAAATGCTTAATAAATTGAAAACATTAAAGTCGTGTGCGGCGACTGGGACGTGTGCGGCCACTGGTACGTTTACCTTAAGTCACTGTCCGAAATAAACAAATTAAGTAAGACGACCTATTATTCCGTGCAACCGTATGTTTTAGCAATAGGCCCAACGTGGGAGCATATTAGTTACGTGCATATAGTAGTAGATGAAGTTTTATATACGTGCAATACTGTAATTAAAGCGACAGAACTAGGTTTTAAGTTATTTCATGCTTTCCATTCCGATTATCCCGCAAGAAGTAGGCATGTGTGGCAACTAATACAACAAGGTTTTTATAAATTGTTTATCAACGATCACGATTTACACAGACGAACAATTACCAAAGTTGTTTTGTGTCAGGGTAGATGTTGTTCACAAGTACTCTGTCTTTTCGAATAAAGTTTATTGATTATGCACTTCAATACAAAATTCAACTTAAACGTCACGGTAGTTCGCGAATTAATCTATGGCACGTACTGTCGACGCAATTATTCGCCTTATTTACTTTCTACGCGTAAGACCGGGATAACGCCTTAGAACTGTCGTCCTGGATCCCGGTCCGGCGACAACGCCTGGGGGCTGTTGCCCTGAGCCGCCTGACAGACACCCGACAACGTCTAAATAAACTCTCGCTCTTGGTCGCGGACATAATATTTGTTCGTACGTACTGTCGCGTGTACTCGACTGTGGCTACGAGCAGAATGCCCGATTTTTCCATCGCGATCTCCCCCCTTATCCCGGTTTCGTCGAAACGATTCCTCATTGGTCCCTTTGATTAGCGAGACACCGATGAGGCGATCACGGTGGCGGCGGTGTCCTGCGATTCTCGGCGCCGCGGTTCCCTTTGACTAGCGCCGCCAGACGGAAAGAGTCGCGACGATCGTCGTTAGATTTGCAGATATTTGCCTATCTGTCACATGTGTGTGTACGTGTACGCGTGTATATGGTTGTACGCTGAGGGGTCCGTCTTTTTAGTGCGGCACATGTAGGGGAGAGTGGGCACCCTTAAAGTACGTTTTTTCAAATCACATTAAAAATGATTTTTAATAACTTTATTATAATATAAATGAGACTATTTGATGTTTAATATAATAAACTTTGTTTGTAAATGATTTAAGAAGTAAATTTTCAGAAATATTTTGCAAAAATAATGATATTTTGAAATACTGCGTTTTTCACAGTGGACCAAAAGCGTGGAGTCGATTGAGCCATAGTGTAGGGTACACTGTGACATGTAATGTGAAAGGTAGGGTATTCTGTGACACGTAGAAGAGATCTAATTGAAAACTGAAAACAAAGCCTCACACAGCGACTCGATTACATGTGATCTGTAACTAAAGGGTGAAAAAAAGAGAAAATAAGCGTAGTTCTGTAAGCGTGGAACAGAAGACCCCATCAACCTGCGTCACATTGGACCCCACTGAACATCGATATAACCTCACTTTAGTAGAAATCAACGAATATTGCCTCATAGCGACTCGATTACATGTGATCTGTAACTAAACAGTGAAAAAAAGAGAAAATAAAAGTGTGGAGATGATTATATCGATGGAAATTATTCCATTTTATAGGAAAAAATGTAGTTCTGTAAGCGTGGCACAGAGGACCCCATCAACCTGCGTCACATTGGACCCCACTGAACATTGATATTATTTATCGTAAATATTTCAGATACAAAACAATTAAACGTTTTTGTGCGCACTTTGGTATTGAACCTAGATCCCGACAAACGTCTTATGAATTTTTTTTTTACTGTAGAATCCTTAGAAATCCATAAATATCAAAAAGTTATGAAAAGTAAAAATTTACTTTGCAAAGCTCCAATTATATATCTGCCTTTAACTAAAGTATATATGCTTATTTTGGCATAATTTTTTGATGGAAGTTATATGTTTTGAAAACAAAAGTTTTCATACCCACCGTCACTATTTTGCAGAACGTTAATACAGAAAACTCGCACTGTCACATTGGACCCCGTGGCTCAAGGGAGCCCACTCTCCCCTATGTGTGCATAATTTTCTATATGTTTATGCGCATGTCGTGCACGACTTCTCGGATGATACGTAACAAAAGTCTTAGCTGGTATTGGTATTGAGTTGCATATAGAAAATATTAAAACATAAATTATAAAAAAAGTAAAAAAGTATAGTTCTGATATGTTTTAATTTAATTTTATTATGTTTTTACGTGTCTTATATTTTTTACATATTACTGATAAGTAACTGTTTTTTCTTGTGCTAGTATATCGTATATCGTTTTCTATTCTTTTCTTTTTCTGCCACATTTGCTAACTTTTCTTACTTTTGCGAATTTATCGAACAATTGCCAAGGTTTTTTTTCTAATTTGTTTTTTGAAATAGTATATTGTATGTACAACTAGTGGGAAAAGTGGTCGATTCTGAATGAAGGTGAAGTTGGTCGCACTCGCTTCGCTCGTGCGACCATCACACTCATTTGGGCTCGACCACTCTTCCCACGAGTTGTTCATATTATTTTTCCTAACAAGAGCGTGAAACGACAGGCCGCTTTTCGCGCTTGTTTTACAATTTCATTTCTCCACTAGTTGAGAAATGGCTCCATTTTTTAACTAGTGATGATTGATTTTGAAAGAACAGCAGCTGTAAAGAATGTTAACAATGAAACAGAAATTATACAAGAAGCATGTGATAAAGAAATTGTAAAAAACATCCTTGTTCGTGACCTGGCTGTAATAGTGTTGGTATTATTGCGTTTAGAACAATATACCTACACAGCACAAAGCTCCGATTAAGCTCCCAAGGAGTTAATTTTGCTGAGTTTCCGGGGAATTTACCAAATTCGACAAAACAAGCTCCCAGGGAGTGCATTTTGCTGAGCTCTCGGGGAACATACCAAATTCGACAAAACAAGTTCCCAGGGAGTTCATTTTCATTTCAGGGACAAGACAAAAAAAAACATTTATATCTGTGCGACAAATAGCCAATTCCATACACGAGTCAAAACAGTGCGGTAATGTAACATTATTTTTGCAAGAAGTTCTTAAAACACGATTTCTGAGCTCTTACAAGCGCAAATAAAACTTTATGCAAACTATAGATGCTTTCCATTTACATCAAAACTCAGATAAATCTCACTTCTGTCTTTCTTCAACATTCATGTTAAAGAAAGACAGAAGTAAGATTTATCTGAGCTTTGATGTAAATGGAAAGCATTTAATGTCGCTGCTTTTAGGCAGCTCGCAATAGTGTACGAGCTCCCAGGGAGCTTATATGGAAGCTTCCCGGGAACTACTTTGAAGCTCGCAGGGTGCTATTAAAACATGATTTCTAAACTCCCTGCAAGCTTCAATGAAGCTCCTAGGAAGTTCTCAAAAGCGGACATAGGAGCTCCCGGAGAGCTCCGTGCGAATTCTTTTGAAGTTTAAATGAAGCTTATGAAAAATTTTATAAGCTCCTCAGGAACTCCTCGGGAGCTCCCCGTGCTGTGTGAGTAGTGATAAAGTAAATTCAACGTTATCCTTTGAGCAGTAATATTTAGTAAATTTTTTAGTTTCATTAATTTATAGCGCTCTTGTCAATTCTTATATATCGCGTTTCGGCTCTTGCTTTCTCTCTCTTTCCTCGACAAGCCTTGTAATCGCAGTAAGCGAAATAAACAGATTTATAAATTCGACAAATAGTTCACCGATTTATTTCTGTTGCGGACCTGAAACGAGTCTCCGATAAAAGGTACGTTTGCAGTACGGATCTGGCATTAAATTCTACAAATAGTTAGTTCACTTCTATCTGATCTCGTTGTTCTTAGGAAAACTGCACAATTTGTGATAAAAAATTTGTCAGTTTTTTTTACTACTACATTGACGTTAGTTCTGCAAAAGTGGCATAATAATAACACGCTTGACGATGGTACAATCGACAATTTTTAAATAAAAAAATTTACACATATAGTTTAAGATGTAATAAATATATATATATAAAAATTTGGAAGCTCTGTATTTTTTCATTTTGACGCAAAAAAATGCAAAAAACCTTAAAAAAAACGGTCACACAGGATTACCCCTTTAAGAAGAAATAAGGCTACTATCACTTAGGTTGGTACGTATCACTTGGATTGAGTTTGGTAACGCAATTTTGTGATATAATAATCTCTTTGCAATTGGCGCAATTTAATTTAAAGATTTCATATCTTATTTTGAAATATATGTCACTTGAGTTAAGTTAGGTAATATAATTTTGTGAAGGAGAAATCAAATATTTCACATCTTTTTTTAAATACATGTTACTTGAGTTAAGTTAGGTAATATAATTTTGTTAAGAAGAAATAAAGCTATCATTTAGATTGAATTTTTAAATTTACAAAATACATTGCGTGTACTTGGCGCCTTTTTTTACCTTTTTTGAAAAAGGTAATTTTGTACTGATATCACCCATTTTTTAGTGTTAAGCAAGGATCTATAAAAAATTTTTATTTTTTATTTTTTAATTATTTACGAAATTAGCAATAACAACAAATTAAATTTTTATTGAATTAGCAAATTAGTAATTGGTCTCGTCTCGCGGTTTTCCTCCTTTTGTCTCGCGGTTTTCCCGCCCATCCCCGACGCGACGCGTCGAGAGAGAACGAGCGAGACGACTCGTCTCTTCGTTCGCGACAATTTTTTCATTCACCTCGCGTTCGACCCGTGATTCGCGATTCGCGATAATTTATGTAACGCGCGTTCGAATTCGGCGTCGCGATTGCCGCGACCGCGGGGGGGTAAGCGCGGTCAGACGACTCGTCTCTTCGTTCGCGATAATTTTCATTCACCTCGCGTTCGACGTGTAATTCATGATTCGCGATAATATATGTAACGCGCGTTCGAACTCGGCGTCGCGATCGCCGCGACCGCGGAGATGGGTATACGGATTTGGGAAAAAAGGGGGAAACGGAAAGAGAGAGTGCACAGATGAGATACGCATATAGTATTTTTTATTCAAAAAATAATACAAGCGCGTTTACATTGTTTCGCTTGCGCGAATATATGCATTTCGTAGACGCGACATCGTTATAAGGAGTCGAAACATAGCGCGGCTATCTCGCAGTCGACGATGTTGTCAGGATCGAAGAAATCGCTCTTCTGTATCTCAGGCTGAATCGAAGTTTCCATTTTCATCGCGGCGGCGGCTATCTCCCGATAGCGCAAAAACTTAGCGTCGACCTCCTCGGTCGCCGCGCTCAGTGCACGGATGACGCAATCCACGCAAAATTGGAGATTGTACAGCTTGAGCATGGTTGTGCGCACCATCGCCACGCGAGCCAGGTTGGGTAGCTCTATACGTACGATCGGCCCGTTGTTGATCACTCCGAATCGCATTGTCATCCCTCCGATCGACATCGGCGAAGGGGGGTAAGTTACGTCGGAAAGAGCGCGTTCCATGCACGACAATACGTCGCGTTTGCGTTCGATCAGTCCTTTCCACATGTCGAGCGTCAGGGAGATTTCCCTTCCTTGTTTGTCCCCCAGGGCGATATCCACGTACGAAGGCGTGGTATGAAGACTGTACCACGGTGTCTTGATCGCGATACCTATGGCTATGTACTTGTAGCCAGTCGTCGTCAGCAGATAACGCGTCGTCAGGATGCGCACAGGGGGCAATTCGACGGGAAAGTTGGAACGAAACTCCTGATGATGACGACAACGATCGTCCTCGACGGGCGCGTCGGTTGGAGGATGAGAGCTGCGACGCGATTCCTGGCGACGAGGAAGATAATGGCGATCGTCCATCGAACTGATCCTCCGTCTTTTATTGCCGTTGTCGTTTGCCTCCGAATCCGCCGTCTCCGTAGGAGAAATACTCCTCGGCGCGGGTCGATCGGCCAACGTCGAGAACATTTCGCGCTGCGGTAACCGTTCTTTTCTGATTTTTTTTCCGACGCGTCGTATTCGGCCGACGACGCGACACTGATGCCTTGGAAGGGACACGTCGGTATAAGTAGGAAAGATTTGACTTATGTCGCGCGTGGAGCGGTGTGGGAAATTTGCGCGGTAGTCTACTTCCTTCGGCGGATGCGGAAATCGGAGAGGCTGGAGCCGAACTCCGGTGTCGTCATCGTTCCAATAATCGCTCGCCGACGTTAGCGAGTTATCGTTGAGGCGTACGATTCGATCGAGGAGATCGCGCAACTGTTGCAGCAGTTCGGCCTTAGGGCAGACGATATTCAGTATCCGCAGATCGAATTTACCGGCCGACGAGACGGTCCTCGTAAATTCGTTAAAGTAGAACTGCGCCCGAGTGGTGAAGTACAGATTGCCGTCGATGTAGCGGAATATCGACGTCACGCCTTTCGGTATTCCGGGAAACGTCGCCTCGAGGGGCGTAAATTTGGCAACTCTCTTGTCCTTGTCGCATTCGTCTATCTCGCCCACCGCGTTACCGTTGAACACCACGTAGGAACGTCCTCTGTGGGTGTTCACCACTCCGTTGATCAGCGCGTTTTCGGGAAATCCGAGTTCTTGCAGGGTCTTCGGCCAACCTGGCCGCAGACTAAATTCCG
>NW_020224740.1:0-17984 GCF_003070985.1 Temnothorax curvispinosus
CGCGAACGTTACACAGCGCGCCGCAAAACCGATTTCGATAACGGCGCAATCGAGTAATACCCCCGAAATTGTCGAACGGGGTCGGCAAACCCGGGCCAAGGATCCTCGCCAACCGCACATGCGATCCCCGTCCTGCACGAGGAAGGCAGGTGCACAGGAAGGTAAAAAAGAGAGGCTGGCATATATATCGCGGCGGAAATCTCGGCTGGGATCCGCCTCGCGCGAGTTACGAGCGTATTCCAGGCACGCCATACGGTTTTCAACCTTGTTATAGTTATGTAACACATCTGCCGCGCCTTCTGAACCGTAAGCTAAAAAGCGTGCAACTTTTTAAGTATCGCTCGATCATTAAACTTCTGCGCGAGCAAGCGAGCGAGCTTGTGAAATCCGCCCGCGCGCGCGCGAAATTACTCGCGCGCGGCTCCTCCCGCGGAATAATGTATACACTTCCGGACCTGTTTCCTTACCCATTCATTCTACGTGAGTGGCTTACGGGTGGAAATAAAGCAAGCAAACTTTTAACGTAGTTTGGTACATCCTGGCGCCGCCGACGCTGAACCCGCCTTACCATCGGACGATGCTAATTGATTTAGATTGTAACGAGGGATTATCGAGTTCGGAACGCGATAGCGCCTCCTTTACCCTTTCGTTCCTCTCTTTCTCGTTCTTTTTCTGTTCTTCTCATTAGCGTGTTTCGCGACATCAGTCAGATTGTTGATGAGAGTCTCTGTCAAGCCCATCATCACTCAAATTTAATAACTTGATTTCTATATCCGTTAAGTATATATGATAAGTCATCCTTTAGATGTCAATTAATTATTATTCTCAGGATAATATGTGCTTGTACCTTGGATTGTACTGCTATATTAGAGTTCATTAATATGTATAAGACAAAGCAAAAAAAAACATTGCATGCTAAATAAAAAAGATATATGCGTAATGTGTTCATTCTTATATAAAATTTCGGTAGAATAAAAAGATACCGCAACGCGAAGAAGATACTTCGTAAAACTTTTTAAAACTTGAAAGTCATCTCTCTCAGCCAAATCTGTTATTTTTAAGAACTCGTAGAGAATACTATTATATGCATCGTCCATCACTGCACTCACATAAATATGCCGTTAAAAATAAAAGTTACCGTAAATATAGAGACGTTATCCTATTTACAGTTTCGTCGCGTACAGACGATTCATCAGTATCTATACCTTTTCCTTAAGGAGGTCAACAAATCTCCTAATTAACAGAGAGGCACTCTCTGAAAAATAAGGCAACGAGCATTTGTCTTTAGTCTCGGAAAGAAATCCCTAAAGTGTCTTGTTTCGCATAGAAGCGCTAATCCCGTCTCTCCGCCGTCATTTGCACCTTCTCGCTTCAGCGGCATCAAAGTAAAATAATGGAGGTCACTAGTGGCGGAAGCGGAATGCTAGAAAGGGGGGCCCGTTGCAAGGGAGTGTTGCGTGCGAGCGATAAGAGATACCCCTGGATGCGTAAACGTACGCGTTTACATGAGCCAACAAGAGGCCTCAAATGTACCTCTTTGATGAGATTCATTAAGCCTTTCCAGTTTACGATCACAATTAGACTCGAGCATTTGTAATGGTACTTTGTGCAATTTTTTTTTGCTCCAAAAAATAATCACTCAAACTTTATAAATCATAAATTTCATACAAATGTGTTATTCCTCCGTATTCCTGAACGTAACGTTCTGGCACGGTTTACTGACTCATTAAATAGTTGGCTCCGTTTCGCTTCTGTTTCCGTGCGCTGCAAGTTTTTCATCTTCGTTTTGTGTATTATTCCGTTAGCGCCGATGCCAATGAACGGATTGTACACGCGCAGCCATGAATATATCGGCAAGGAAAGAGGGAAGAAAAAAGAGGGGGATCGCGGCTCTTTTTATAGATCCTACCCATCTACAAGACGCTTCCGGAGATGAGCGGGAACGAAACAAAGACTCGTATTCAGCGCGCATCTTTAAATATCGTTCGTTTATCAACACAGGCGAGGGGCCTCGAGCGATCCCAAAACGAACTGGAACTTGTCAGACGTTGATAGCCTCTAATCGTAATGTCTTGAAACTAAGGGGTCAACAGGAGCGATATAATTCCGTCAGAAACGGACTCTGTCTTCGATCTTATAACAGTAACCTTATTGTAATTTTTGTAACGAGCAACGGCGGAAAAGAGCCGGCTTAAGCGGAAGAAAAGGCGAGAGAGAAGCGAGGGTGGAGAAAAACGATTGGCCTTTTTTGGTTTCACTCGGACGACTCGAATTAAAATGCTACCTGCAACTCGGGGGCGCGGCGACGAATGTAAATGAGATCCTTGGGAAGCGCGGTAAATATTAATTACAATATTCCGTCGAGAGAAAGAAACGGACGATGTCGTAATTTATTTCGGATCCCGCGCGATAAATGAAACGCTATATTTCACACGCGGTGATTTATACGACGTTGACGTTGCCGGTGAGAGACAACGCTAACCGTTTTATTCCATTAGTTCTCGAAAAACGGAAAACCAAAATCGCGAAAAGCGATACGCGGCGCGGTAGTGACACGATTAACGAACTAATTATACCTGTCATCCGATTTATCTGCAGCGGAAAACGACAGCGAGACGTTTACAAATGTCCTTGGCACGGCGACGCTAATTAGCCGCTATCAAACGAGCTACAAGCTGGATAATTCAATTGTACCCCCGTAATACTTGGCGACGTCCTTAATTATACGGCGCACCTGGGCACCGGCATTTGACTTTCCTCGTGTCTATCGACCCAGTAACTTACGGAAATTACGTATTAACGCGTTCACTATTATTTCAAGAGGAAAGAGAGAGGAAGAAACAAAACGAGAGAAGCATCCGTCAGGAACGGAAACGACAGAGGGGACAAAAACGGTTCTCTCTCCCCGATGAAAGTGACGTTTTCGCCAATCTCTTTTGTGCCAATTATAGTCTTCGTGTGCCGTCAAGCGAAAATTACTTCGTTAAGCCGAACGTTTCTTCCAGGAAACCTGTACACCGTGTACACTGCTTCGAAAAATAATTAAAACCGTTCACTTCATCGCTCGATACAAATTTAGATCAATTTTCATTATTACGTGATCATTAGTAAATCGATATCAAAAGGGATGATTGCCGTCCAATTATGAGCGAACTTACGCTCGCAGGTGTACATGCGCCATCGCCGTTATGTACGTGTACTATACGGTATGTTCCATCTAAAATTCCCATACCATAAAAAGTAAGAAAGTTTAGCTTGCGGTTTATGTTAATACTTGGACACGAGAACCGGCAATGTCATTCGACGACTTAAAAGATAAAACTACGAACATCTTACGAAGCACTTCTGCTCCCAAGTCACGAAACAGCATTGGTTATTCTCGTTCAAAAAGTTTCGATGGGATCGAAGTTTCTTTTTTTTCTATGACTCCATTATGGAATAAAATCTTTAAGATACGGAAGCGGTGCGCACGAAACACCTTGTGTATACTGCCTTCTCGAACACACTTTGAACGTGTGCGGGTCGACGATAAATCAGTCTACGGTCAGCAATTACGTTCGCACGGCGCACGGCAAAAAGCGAAATCGGTTTAATCGTCGTAACTTTTCGCTGTCCGCGCCGTGGCAAACATTACCTTTACGACTCGACCGATAAATCAATCGGGCCGAAATATTTAAACTCGATTAATCGTCGCGGAAAAACGGCGGCGGCGGCAGCGGCGAGGGACGCGTTTTAACGAGCTGCCCCGCGATAACTCAATCCAGAGGGGGTCGCGGTACACATGTATGGCCGATTAAAAATAATCGGAGGTACGCGCCGGAAACGATCGGCGGTCGATTAATTTCGGGAATCCGCGCGGCTGTACGCGTCATTGCACACGCGGCACGTTCCCTCCACGAATGTTGATTCGGAACGCAACCATATACGTCGACGTCATCATCTTGCACAACCGGCAACGAGAGCTACGCGGGCTTTCGCCTTTTTTGAAGGAATTTAATTTGTTAAATAAAACGTACTTTCTCTCGCCGCAACTATTTATCATGCTAAGTTTCAAAATTAAATACGTTAATAATACATATTACATAAGTTGTTAACCTCGCCAAATAGAACAAATGTGACGCATATTTATCTTCAGTTACATTACCAGGGTCTGAGAGACCCTGCACGTTGTCAAAACGTTTTTAAAACGTTCATAAAACCTTTGAATCTTTTTTTTAGTCAGTACTACGTCAATTTGAAAAAAAGCAAATTTTTCGCTTCTTCAGAAAAACAAGTTCTTTTTTTTTTTAAATAACGTTTACATTTTTTAATTTAGAATAATCTAACTTACACAGTCTTGTAGATCTTTAAAAGATGTATCGATTAAAAAAAAAAAAGACGTCAAATTGATGCATTTGTCTTAAAGATACAAGCTGGAGAAGACGACAGGGTCTCCCAGTCCCTGGTGAGGTAACAACGGGTAGTGATAACGTAAGATAACTAAGGGTTAATAAAAAATAAAATTACGGCAACAAGGAAATTTTTGTTTCGATATTATAATATTTCTTGATAATTGCTTATATTAATATTTATAAAATACCAAACGTAAATTGAATTATTCTATATTTAACATTTGAAGTTATACCTATCCTCACTGTGAGGTATATCCTCACAATTTCATACAAAAAAATCATTTGGTAACACACTTGTCGGTACTGGACATAGTACCGTATACGTACAATCCCATGAAAAAATAAATTTCCAATAAAGACTACAGAATCTATCGGTGTGCACCGAGCCGGCAACAAAACGCAGAAACAGGGCTGAGCCCTTGGATGGTGTATCGCACCGTTCACCATACGTGTACGCGTGTAACCACTGCGTGTCGCACACATGCATATTCACGCGACGCTGAAGTGCCACACCCTCGCGTACGCAGGATTTACACACGCACGCGACGCCGCAGCAGCCGCCACGCCGCGCGCGCTGCACCATCATGCGGTCGAGAGAGGAGAATGCGAGAGAAGGAGAGAGAAAGAGAAAGGAGCATTGTGCGTGAGAGTGAGAGAGAGAGAGAGAAAGTGAGACAGAGAGAAACAATGGAGACGCGGAGCTTGAGAGAAAGAGGGCGAGAGCGTGAGAGAGATAGGGAGAATACGGGTCGCTGCACGTGGAAACTTTGCGGTGCAGTTAAGCCCCGCCGCGCCGTTTGCTGTTTACCATTTGCCGAGACCATACGAAATTCATCCGTCGTGACCACACGACGCCGATCGATACGTGAGGCCGACCGCTTTTCCGAGTGCGCGCCAGTCCATACCCGAACTACCCGCACGTCGCGTCGGACGTTCCGGCATACCCCCCGCCGCGGCTGCGCCGCGCCGCGCGCCGTTTTGATTGCGGACCATTGCGGTCCGAGAGAGAAGAGACCGTGGCCATTGAGTTGCGTCTTGGATAACGAGATACGTCGAAAACTTTGCCACAATAGATACGGAAAATTAACCCTCCGGCAGCTGCCGCGACCATGCACACGGTCCCGTACGCGCCAGCACGCCCGCGGTATATTAAGGCGGAACCGCACGTCCGATTTACAGCACGCTGAGGGACGCGGAAGGCGGGGGGGGGGGGGGGGAGAAAGGTTACTCCAGGAACGGCGGAAGGAGCATAGGAAAAGTTGGTTGTCGTTTCACGCTTGAATTGCCAAAGCTTTGCTTTATTCTGAGTTTCTGTGAATACTTCTGTGCGGATGGGACTGACGCGTGAGAACTCGAAACGCATAAGCATTCTGCAGCATATATCATCAGAGCGAGAACTATGTTATTGTTAATTTGCAACTTTTGTAAAATTAATAAAACGAGTAAATTACTTGCAATTACTGCAAGTAAATGTATGAGAGAGAGAGAGTATATATGTATATGTATGTATGTTTTATGACCTTTTAATTAAAATAAGTCTGTGAAGTTGGCACCCCAAAATGCGAATTTTTATAAAAATGCAAACGGCATTTGTTTGTTCACGATTTGTCCACATTTGTCCACCCAAAATTTTCGTTTGTCCATTCTTAAAAAAAAAGTTATGACCAAATAAAAAAATTTGACATTAGCTCCCCCATGAACATATTTCATTAATTTTCAAGTGGAATACGATTGTCCACGATTTGTCTACGTTTGGCCACCCAAAATTTTCGTTCGTTCACCTTGCAAAAGGCAATTATAAAAAAACTTAAAAAAAGAAGTAATTGTCTTTATGAACAACCTTGACTGCATTTTCTCCAAATTAAGCATTGGAATCATTTGTTCACTCATTATTTTCATTTGTCCATTCTTTATTCTCCAGAAAAATTTAGAGTTCCTATAATAAGAGTTAGGACAAACCGCCGCCATGTACAGCCAAATGTTATAGCTTTGTCTCACTCCCACTAACTTCTTGGCTGAAGCATTTGACGACCATGATAGCTTTGTCTCACTCCCACTTACAGCTTGTCTCACTCTCACTAACTTGGCTGAAACATATGACGGGACCAATAAAAAATCGTCACCACATTGGCTTAACTCTTATTATAGGAACTCTAGCAAAATTGAGTTATTAACAAACAAACATAAAAATAGACAATGACTGCCCTGAGTATTTCCGATTACATTGTCTATTTTTTTATGTTTATTTGTTAACAACTCGATTCTGCTGGATGGACAAACGATAATAAGGAATTGACAAACAAAAATAATAATTGCAGTACAAATGATTCCAGTGCTTAATTTGAAGAAAATGCAATCAAGGTTGTTCACAAAGACAATTAATTCTTTTTTTAAGTTTCTTTATAACTGCCTTTTGCAGGATGAACGAACAAAAATTTTGGGTGGCCAAACATAGACAATCGTATTCCACTTGAAAATTAATGAAATATGTTCATAAGGGAGCTGATGTCAAATTTTTTTTATTTGGTCATAACTTTTTTTTAAGGATGCTGAAACAAACAAAAATTTTGAGTGGACAAATCGTGAACAAACAAATGTCGTTTGCATTTTTATAAAAATTCGCATTTCGGGGTGCCAACTTCACAGACCTAATTAAAATTCGTAAAATAATTCAGAATAATAATTCAAAAGTGTAATCGCCTCAATAAATCCAATTTTTCTAATTCCAATTTATAAATGAGAGATATATGTATAAGACTATAAGATATGATACTATAAATTTTAGAAATTATAAAGGAATATTTAACGCAATCGCTAATTGCGTAATTATATAAGTCTAATTGTAAACACGGACACATTCGGCCGTACTATAATTTAATCGAAGAGACTAACGTGATAATTAATACTAGCGATTAATTAATATAACATATTTGTTTCGCTAAACGTACTTATCGTTGGATCGTTATTTTCACTGTGCAAGAACACTATAATTTGTATAAGGTATAATTATATATCAAGACATAATTATAAGGTATAGGAATAGGTGATAATTACAATTTTTAAAATATTTTTGTAAACACATTATTACACACAAACGCATTAACGCATTAGCATATCGATATAATTGCTGCTGTAATTGTTGCTATTTTACTTTTATTAATATTTTAGAACTTTTAGATGAAATACATTATAATTTAAAATCATCGTATTAATATCAATAAATAAGTGTCCACAATATTTCATCGCAAATTAAAAAAAATAACATGAAAAGAGGTAATTGACCTGGTCCATAAAAATCTATCGTGAGTGCAATGTTATAACTTACTCTGTTATACGATACAGTCGCGTGTTATTCAATAATTGTGAATTGAAGCTAAAGGCTGTCTAAATTTGAGAATATCGCGGACATTTTGTATAGAATATTGGCAGGCACTTTCTGAACAACATCGCCGGGGCAAAAGCCTTTGAAACAAAGGACACATTGTGCTACGAGGACAAATGTTCTGTCATACATTACTTACTTCCATTCATACACGTATCATCGCTTTTGCAGTTCGCTCGATGTCGTAACATCGCCACAAAGAAGCTCGCGGGATACGAACTGTAATATCCTGCGTCGTGCAGAAGAGAACGGTAACATGTTCGTTCATTTGCGCGAACTCGACATTGTTAAGTCCCCGCTTACGATTTAGAGCTGGAGATTGGCCGATCGTAATAAATTTAACTATGGTCGATACGATGTATCGCAATGACGGTTTCCACGGCGCGTCGCTGTCGCGCCCCGCGCCCGAGAGAACGATACACTTTTCATTAAATCGCATTCCGCGAGAGGCGACATAAACTGCAACACCATCTCGATATCTCAGCGCGTAGCAAGAGAGATATGTTGTCCCCTCTCTCCCTTTTCCTATACGCAATATTCCGCGCATTTCGTGACATTTTCCGTTAAAGAAAAATAATTTAATTCGTAGACAGAGTATTGGCCGTGTTCCGTGCTGCACGGTCGGACACAAGTCACGCCTTACGATCGTCTGCATAACGAAATCGTGCCATCGATACGAGGTCGATTGCATTTCGTAGTCAACGATCCTTCTCCAAGACTTCAAGTCTCGCGCAGCGAAACGTATTCACGTCTGATCACGTGGGATTGCGTCGTTGAATCGTACAAAGATGAGAAAAACAGAGAGAGATAGAGAAAAAAATCTGAAAAGAAAGAGAGAACGTGCGGAAAGAGAGGAGTCATGCGAGAAGAAGACGGCAAGGATGAGAAACGCGAAAATATGTCGGATGCAGTTGCAGCTGCATGGCTTCACGGGTGTACGTCGCAGCTGCGCCAGGAGCGGGGGGCAGGGGGGCGGAGGGGGGCACAGAAAGAGTAAGAGTCGGAATGAAAGAGCGCGTCGAGTCCCCTCACGTGCGAGAGCCCTCGTGCTCTTCAACTTGTGTGACCCAATTCCGTAACTTCTCGAGTTTAGGAAATGTCGGGCGTAAAAATCGCGTCTAGTTCGACTTTCGTCCTTCCCATTACACCCTCCTCCCCCTTCCCCTTTCTCGTTGTGCATTTGCGCGCGAGAAAGCAATATCGACTCTTTAATTCGTCCCAATACGAAAAGTAAGAACAGCCGCGCGTGAGGGCACTCAGGATAATTCACCGGTCGACTCCCCTGCTCACCGGAAAATTCTGTGGAAATTATGTGGTGCGTCAGAAACGACTAGGGTACGCTTGCACATACGATTACTGAAAAACGCCGCAGAAATTTATTCATTTTCATAGGAGGAAAAGTTCTCTTGCCGCGCCCGCCGCGAGGCAGCGCCGGATCGCATCGCTAATTTCCTTGGCGAAATTTTCCGGCAAATTGCTAAATTCCAATTGCGGACTCTTGTGAGCGACGACGACGACGACGACGACGACGACGACGACGACGACGACGACGACGACGACGACGACGACGTAACTTTTCGAGTTATCGTGGATGCGGTCGTGAGATCCCATTCGCGCGCGCGCGCGGCGAACGGACCATCTATTCCAATTACGTTAGAACGCGCGTTGTAAGTACCCGGTGTTACATCGGAATACCAAAGTACTTCAAATGGATCTCGAGCCAATTATATTCGTAATATTCGATTACGATGGTATAAAACGCGCCATTTCCCTCGGTTGCAACAAACAGACTTGTCGTTGTCTCATAAAAAAGAGTTTATGCCACATTTTCAGTCGCGGAAGCATACTCTCTAAATCTCATAGAGTGCTTTCGCCACTAATATTAAGAGTAATTGCGATAGTACAAAAGAGAGAATTACCGTCACTCCAATTTGAGTAAATGCGGGCACTTATAATAAGAGGTAATTAAGAGTGAATTTTTCACTCAAATTTTTAGAGCAGCTACTCTACTACCGGAGTGATACAATTTCACTCTAAACTTCTAAAGTTATAGTGAATCACGATTCACTAAAGATCGACTGATAAATGACTCCAACAGAGAGAAATTTTCCGTTTATAATTGTAGAGTGACATAATTCACTCCTATAAACACTGATCTGCTGCATTCGAAAAGAATGCCCTTTTATTCAAATGGGCGATTTCACTCCAACTTAGAGCGCAATTTTACTCTTTCTTAGAGTGGCGAATCACTCAAAGTGCAAGCTCAATTTTTACTTTTCATTACACTTGCATTTCATTCGGTTTGAGTAATATTTCACTTTTAGAGAATAGATATTCAATTAGTTATTTAAATTTGATGTTTGAACAGCGATGTTAGAATTTCTCGTAATTGCATTATGATAATTTTGCATTCCGAAAATAATAACATTAGGCAATAATAATGCAGAACTATTATGCAAACAGTTAACATGTTCGCGTTTAATGAGAAGTTATTTTTACTAACCGATGAATCTCTAACGGGCCTGCATCGGACGACAAAGGGAAATGCGATATGCGCTAATTATCGGTACAATTCATGGTAGGCTTCACTCGTTGTTCACATGATCGAATTTACAGAATACCGCGAGTACTTTTTTTTCCCAATTAGCGCGTAATTACGGAGCGCCTTTATTAAGGACGTTGAAATTAACGATATTAAAATTTAATAGCCGAGCAAAAAAGAAGACAGCGTTTTTCTTCTAAAGTCCCCAACTTTAAGAAATGTATTTACTTTCTTCCTTTCCTCTCTTTCTATCGCACTTTCTACTTTGTTAACTCAGTTCTCAATACAACTGCGCATAAAACTTTTTAAAAGTACTATAAAATTTCTCCTTACGCGGAAATTTAACGTCGCATAATGCATCACAGCCAATCGTACAGTAATGTCTCGCCATATTTCACCAGAGTGTATCGCATGTTCCTAAATCTTCTCCGTGTGTAAGAACAGATTGCTTCGTACTGATATTCGAATATTGATTAACGACTTTAATTAAGCGGCCCAATTTTTTCGGCGCGTGTCGCAATGCCAATCGAAGTCGAACTAAGCAGAGACGTAGCGTTAATTTTTCAACGCATCTAAAATTGATCAATTGCATTTTGCCAACAACATCGCGCATCAAGCCCGTAATTAGCGCATTCTGTAATTTGATTATTAATCGAACTGCGACGACACGCGCGCGCTCGCTGTTCTTCGCGGAGAGTGCGGACCGACGTAGTGGAATATCGCGCGCGTTATATCGACAGCTGGAAGGGAGGAAGTAGGAGGCAAAAAACCATTGGCCCGTATAAAACCCATCACCTGCATTTCTGTCGGCATAAATAACTGATGTAACTAGTAATCCACTTTGCGCGAATTAATTTTTGTAAAAGTACGATGAAATTCGAGATGAATATTATACGAATAAAAGTGGAAGTATTTGTTTTAATGAGATTTCACCGATTCGATTTGTACGTCATTTTCCCAGATAAACAGCTTATATAAACCAAACATCCCGTAAAACGACTTTTCCATTTGGTAGCTTCATTTTGAGACGTGCATCTACGCGTTCTCAATGTTTCAGGTGTATCCATGTGGTAAATATTTATTCTAAAAGCGCTTTCTATATTTTTTAAATAAAAGTATAGGTATTTGTTTTAACGAGATTTTAGCGATTCGATTTATACGTCATTTTCCCAGATAAACAGCTTACATAAACTAAAAATCGCGTAAAACGACTTTTCCACGGTATAGGTTCATTTTGAGATGTGCATCCACGCGTTCTCTATATTTCAGATGTATCCAGTATGTATGTAGTAAATATTTTTCTTGACTTTCTGCCCGTTCCGACAATCAATAACATCATTTGATTTCAAATAAAGTCAGAGCTAGCAATATAAACTCGCCAGATTCTGTTACGGCCATGTAACAGAAACGTAACAACACGCGATTGTAATGAAAAGACATGTTTACCGTCGCGCAATAACAATTCGCTTAAAATGGAGTTAATTAAAACACTAATTTACGCACCGCTACCGGTAGCATTCTTCGAGTAGTTTTTCACTCCAGAAAAACCGCGGCTGCAAGAAACATAGTGGACAGAGGGCAAAACAAAAATTAAAAAAAAAGGGGGCAGAGAAAAAGTTCTGGCCAGGAACGAGGAGGGTTAATGAAACTGCATGGGGCATCGCGTTAATTCCGAAAAGTACGCGGAATAAGTCAGAGCGCGACGAGCGCACTCGAGAAAAAAGTATGGAAGGAAAAAATGTCTATATATATAAGTGCGCGAAGAGAAAGCGCTTTTTGTCACGCCGTTCCCGTCTCGCCGAGAGCGAGATTCGAGTTATTTTCGGAGCGACCGCAGGTGCAGGGGCGACTCGTGTTTCTGAAAAGCACCCCCGTCCGCATGCGGATGTGGACGCAGGCAGGATGAGGAGGAGGAGGAAGAGGAGAGGGAACCGCCCGACTCGTCCGTTCGCCAGAACGGATTCATTGCCTGAGTGGTACGCGCGGATCGATCGTCGCCAAGTTTATCCACCGCGTAATCCCTTTTATTCGCTTTCAAAGAGCGTATCCTGCAGGAAGAATGATCCGACGGAATCCGCTTCGACTTTTTGCAAAGACAGCACTATGTTATCATCATCGCTGTTAATGCGTTCTTACTACTACGCTGGTTATTGATGCAGTAATAGCTGATACCATAACTGACTTATTGTTAGAATGTAATACGCAAATGGAAAAAAATTGATATTAATATTTGTAATTAGTATAATTAAATGCTAATGATAAAATATACAAGTCAAAGCTCTCTTTTAATATATATTGCTTTCTCATAGAAAAATGCTCATAGAGAAATTTTTTGAGAAATGCCTGTAATAGCTCTAACTTCCGCAAATTTTAAGATATCGGGCTGTTTCTAATTTTATTATATTCTTCAGTCTTTTCTACCCCTATTTCATATACAATTCTTTAAGATTTAATTGATTAAATCCAGCTTTATACGCGCTCAAAGGTCCATAAGTATGTGAAAGTCCATATATATATGGACCATGTAACCTGAACTCCCAAAGTCAATATCGATTTGACATTGCGTCAATTGTAAAACTCCACTTGTGCTACTAATAAGCTGACCCTTTTTCAATTCATAAAAAGGTTAAATTTAAAATGAAAGAATAGAAACTTGCACATTGCTTCCTCATCATTACAGATCGCTACCATTGCTATTATTTTATTTCGCTCATAAAGCTTCCTCTATGAGGGAGCCAAACTAATAAATAGTATAAATACTGATAATTATGCATCAAGTAAAATACAAGCTTCCTCATAAGAGGAGCTTTGTGAGCGAAATAAAATAGGAGCAATAATAGCGATCTGTAATGATGAGGAAGCAATGTGTAAGTTTCTAATTTGCACACTTTTTAAAATACAGTTATAGAAATACTCCTCCAATTGTTTCTTTGATATTCCTTTGCTACTGTATAAAAAAAATTTTATTACGTCTCACGCAGATATCTGTTTCAATCGCGTCGGATAATTATCCGCAAACTTTGCACTATCCGCCGAAAATTTAAAAGCGGGGTTTGGAATCGGCGTGACATATGAGAGGTTACCCAAGGTTTTATGCGAGATGAAACGGAATACAAAATAAATAGATAGAGTAAACTGTGGCATTTGCATTTATATCTGTGCGAAAGAGAAAGAAAGAGAGAGAGAGAAAGAACTAGCTTATGGAAGCGTTGCAGCAAGAACGCTACCACATAGCAACGAGTCCGACTTCTGATGCAGCTGCACACGTACTTTTTTTTCTACATCCTGATAAACACGGAGCGGTAGTAATCTGCGCGCGGAGCCCTGAAACGGCTGTTTAAAAAATTAATGCTTAGATGCCATTCAAATGACTGTATGCCTCGAAGCAAATTGCAATAGCGACTGAGTGCAGCGCAGCGAAGCCGTTGCATCGAGAATGATAAAAGCAAATCGGCTTCCGCAAAGTGCCTCAGAGAGATATCTGAGATACCTTACGTGTGTAACGTTACATCTCGAAAAATGTAAAATATAATGGAGATATTTCGACGGATATTGTAGTCGAGGGGACCCTTTATGATAGGAATATTATGATTCAAAGCCACGACATACCGAGCGATAGCACTCCGACCGAAAGAGCGAAAAACTGTAAAATAAAAGACCATCGGGTCACGGTGTAACTTTTTACAAAATCATATCGACGAAAAACAGGTGGTAGCCGCATGTGATTGGATACGAGAAAAAAGTTATTAAAAAAATGAACTTTATTTGCCTGTCCGAGAGAGAGAGAAACCTTTATTTTATTCCAACAACTCCAAAACGTCATATATGGTAAATGAACGAGCGTGAGGAGAATAGCAAAAGGCAAACGAATTGAGCAAGCATTTGATATTTGCATGTTTTCGGTAAAAAGTTCAAATTGATTTCTCACGACTTTGCAAAGGTATACGGAGACGTCTGTCGATGCGAACATTTTGCAAACAGGTATAATTGTATCGCACTGCGCTAGCCTAGAATGCATATTTTGCACCTCGTTTTATGCCATCTGAATATTTTGCCGCTATGTCGATATATTTTTAATGATCTACGTTTATAAAACTCGATTTTGAATAAAATTCAGAATGCACAATAGAATATGTTGTTTGAAAAATCGATATAACACACCACGCTCCAATTAATTTAATATAATATCACATCCGATAAATCCCTCACCAAAATTATTTTCGTATAAAAAATTATATCAAAATAAATTTTTATATAATATTACTAAAATCATAAATTCTACTACTTTTGATAAAATATTATTATTAATTTACTTGAGACATTATAACATTTTAACATTATAAGAGAGTTTATAGAAGTATTTTCCAAATAGATACACCTTTACAGATACTATACATATAATAGAGCTCCTTTCGCTTTATATCCGTTGAACGAATAGATCGTGACATCGAAACGATCCAACTTCACGAATGGTGTATTCGCAGTCCAACCCCATTTCCAGTGACAAGTAATTAGACCGCGAGTAATCTGCCGCTCGTTCGACGTGAAAATTGTACCGTGGCTCTCGTGCGAATCTCGTTTTCGAAACTCCTCAGAAACTCCGAAACAACTTCGTAAACGCGCGAGCGCGAGCGCATGCGAATGTGGGCGCGGTCAAGCGAGATTACGCATTTTAATTGCGGAATGAATTACGCAGGGTTCACATCGCCTGAGTCTGACGTCAGCCAGGCAGCCAGCCGCTGGATCATCGAACCCCTCTTCGAGGTAATAACTTAAAAGTAGCGCTACTAGTGGTCCCCCTCAATCCCTAATGCTCTATCGTGCTCGTCGTGGTTTTATGTTTCGTGACCCTTTTACAAGTTTACCCCTTACTCCGAGGTTACTCTGGATTAATTCCACGACTATAGACTGCGGCAGCAGTGCTGATTCAGAATGCATGGGTCGCGTGATTCCACGTGTCACGATATTAGTCGTGGTAAGAATAGCGGGGGAGTAGGGTTCTTCGGAAAGAGACCGCATAAAAATTTTACGGATGCAAATATACGATTTTGCCTCGAGACGTTAAATGCCTACGGAGTGGATAAAAATGTTAATCGACTTCGATTACATCTTTACAAAATGCGCGAGCGGTAATCCGCGTCAACGCGTTGAGAAATGTATATTTATTATTTTTAAACGCACACATCAGTCGCACTTGCAGCCCAATAATAGAACCTCTCGCTTTAAGAGCGCCTTTAAAAGCGTAAGAGAGAATTTTGTTTTCAATAAGGTTTTATGTTATTACATATATAAGCTTTCTCGTGACCAATATTTGCAGTTAAACGCGCTCTAGTATAAGTGCCTACTATAAGGCTCAGACTGCTAACAACGATCGGAAATAGCTGTTAACGACAAATTCGGGATATAATACGCTACACGCGTTGAATACAAAGTTTCAATTCATTCCACATGAGCGACACGTATACAAGTCAAAGCAAATACTCATTTTCTCAAGTGTTGGCTCGGAGTTCGCTTCAATTTTTAGCGCATTGAGGTATCGATATGGGGTGGCGATTATTTTCATAGCTAAACAACAAATGATGCTATAAGACATTGTGTAAACCTTTTTCTATAACATCGAGCTTTAACGCTGTTATCGAAAGACAATCTTTGAATCTTTCCGTTCCAAGATTCAATATAAATTATATAAACTATATATCATTAAAACAAAATATACGCAAATGACATTGGTTAAAAAAATTACTAGCAGTTGCCCAAAAGATAAGTAACATATAAATTTCCTCTCAACATGTATAATTAAAAGTAAAACGTTATAACTTATTTTACGTTCTAAGAATTTTATAAGCATAATTGGATGCATCTATGAAGGATGTCGCGCTTTACAGCTTTACAGCTTAACATCAATTCCTCATGCGACAAGCTCACGAGCTTAAACGAGCCCCGTACAAGGTTTCAGGTAGCGTGAAGATAAAAATCAACGGCGTCGTCTGGGGCAAAAATTCATTTCTGCTAAACTGAAAGCAAGCCAACGCATCAGACGGATGAAAAACATCGGCGTGACACACGGCTCGTTTAGAGTGAATCGACAGCGTGTCAGTGTCGATTCGGCCGACTGTCAAACCAAAAGCGTGCCAGGTGAAACATGGAACTTTTTGCGAAAACGAATCGGTTGGCGAAATCGTATTATGGTCCGCGGGCATTTTATGATTTCGCGCGAGTGATAGCAAGAGCTTGGCGATGATACTGCAATGCGCCGTATTTGAAAAGCATTAGATAGCGGCGAGAGATTCCATCGACGCCAACAATGGCAAATATTTAATCGACAATTTCACGTGGCGCGATTACGGTCAGTCGTCGTGAAAACGCAATTAATTCGTATTTAACTTGGATTCGTCCGTTTAATCGTTCAGACAGTCAATCTCGCGCAGACTGCGGTTCGCCGTTGTCGCGACTCTCTCGTATCAGCCGAGCTCTTGTTCGTTCGCGCCAGACGGCGAATGGAAATTAACTAATTTTTGCAAACTGCTTTTTTGTTCGCGCGTGCAGGTTACCGCGTAGTTACCGAGTTCCGGAAGATAAAGAAAGCAAGCGTACCAAGTTTCTTTAATGTTTTTTTTTTCCTTTTTTAACCCGAGAGCCCATTACAATGCAATTGATGCCGCTAATTAAGTGATTTATACACTGAAAAAAAAATGATGTTGTATCAACAGCATCAGTGTAATTGAAATAAAATTGGTTGATGCAACATCAATATTAATGAACAAAATGCATCAGATAGTCAATTCATAATCCAGACATTTGGTCCAATAATATCATTGTAGTTGGAATATCTCGTTATATGAATCATATATCTACTCATCCCAAACACATAATTCTTTATTATAATTACATATGAATTAAATAACTTTCTTGATGTATAATTGAATACCATGTAATCTATGTAACTACATCTGCTGTCACTTCAACTGCGTGAAATACTTAAAGGAAATCAACGGTACGGTTAATGTTATTATGGTTACTACATATGCACCATCTTATTGATTCAAATATAAATTTATTTAATCTGTATACTTTGTGTATATTGCTACAAATCAGTTATTTGTCAGATATTGCACTTAAATATTATTGATTTATATGCAATGATTTTTTAGAAGAAATAGAAATGTGTGTATATTAATTACACAAATGCTCGATGCAATCGACACGTGTAATCCTTAATATCTTTGTGTATATATATAGACAAAATATTATAATTACATGTTTTAATCGTATCAAACAAATGTGTAATCAATATGAAAACATTTCTATTTCCTCCAAATAAAACAATGCGTATGATTCAATAATATTTAACTATAACACCTGACACGCGTAATGCTGTTAATTTAAGTACGGCACCTACGTAAAATACTTAAAGCAAGTCAACGACACAGTTCATATTATCATGGTTGCTACATATGCACCATCTTGTTGATTTAAATATAAATTTATTTAATCTGTATATTTTGTGTATATTGCTACAAATCAGTTATTTGTTAGATATTACACTTAAATATTGTTGATTCATGTACAATTGTTTTTTAGAGGAAATAGAAATGTGTGTATATTAATTATACAAATACTCAATGCAATCGACACGTGTAATCCTTAATATCTTTGTGTACATATATAG
>NW_020224741.1:0-8376 GCF_003070985.1 Temnothorax curvispinosus
TTGATCCCTGGACGCGCAAGCATCGACCGGTGTATCTTCACCTACTTCCATCGCTCCCGGTCGTCGGAGAATCCGCGAAAGTCCGAAACGTAACGCGGTCGTCTATTTTTGTTTATCTGAAAAGGTGGCCCCCTCCCGCTGCTGGTCCCAGCCGAGGTAAGAAAACCGCACGCGAAGCGATCAGTTGTACCGCCGAAACTACAATTACGTGCCGCGCAAAAGATCATAGAGCTCGGCGTCAAAGCCGGAAAGATCGCGCCTGACTATAAACTGTTAGGTCACCGACAAGTTTCGAACACTGTGAGTCCTAGAGATGCCTTATATAATGAAATTATAAAGTGGCCTCATTGGTCATCCGAGCTCTGACTAGATAGCTTGAAAATTTAACTTGTGAATAGAATACAATGTCTGAAAATATTTACATCTTCTTTTTCTTTAAATCTGTAGTTTATATCAGTGTTAGATATAATTCCAACAAGTTCAGATAACAGTTAACTGAATATATCGCGGATCTATTATTTTCGTTCCGAATATAAAATCTTCTTACACTCAAATATAATGAAATATATGACAAAAGAGGTAGTCCCTACAAATTTTGTAGCATCAATAAATTTAATTAGATCAAGCTAATGAATAAAGAAAGGAAATGTCATATATAAAAATATATTGTGTGTTGGAGGTATGATAATAGGCATTGTACTGGTTGAACATTATAATAAAATTAATTGGCTGTTAAATAAATATTAGTATATATTGAAAATTGGTATGAAAATATATATCATGCATGATACAGGATATATGTATCAGTAAGAAATGTTAAGCAATCCATTTTAAGTCAACCACACGCATTCATTAATGTGTCTAAACACCAGATTACTCAGTTCAGTCGTTTGTGTAAAGATGCCAACGTGACAGTTACTATATACTTTATTCTATTTTATAATATACCGGATTTATCAGTCATGTTTTAGTACCTAATTTTGAGGAACATCTTGTATATACTACTATTTTAAAAAATGTAATTTGTTGCACATTTAACGAGCCTATAATTTGTTAAATAAAGAAACATATACGTATTTAATTTCTGTACATCTTCTTTCCACTCGTCAAACATCATTTTGTACTCATCTCACGTAGTGGTGCGGATAGCAATCTACATACAATAGAAAATTTAAAAAATTAAAAATGCAAGAGAAAATAAGAGAGAGAAAGAAAAAAACAATATTGTGATAAAAGAATGGGAGGTCCAAAAAAGAGATGCTTTAGAAAAAGCGATAGAAGAAATATTACCAGAAAGAACTCCACATTAGAAGTTATGGTAAATTCTGGACAAGAAGAGGAACAAATATGATTACAGAGAAACTGAAAGGAAAGGAACAGAAAAGGATAGTTATGATTAAAAAGAAGATCTTAAAGGAGAAAAACATAATCGTTGACAATGATCTAACTTGGAAGGTAAGACAGATACAGGGGGAAATACGTTTGGTAGGGGAGCAGAGGTGAAAAAGAGAAAAAAAAACAAGAGTGAAAATCAAATATAGGAAATTACAAGTAATTGAAAGAAAGTTTACATGGAAAGGAGAGGGAGGTTTAAAACTAAATTTTTGGAACAGGCAGAGTTCTGCTGGCCCATAAATAGTCGGGCAGATAGAAAAGGAATTTAATGCGGCCATTCCTACGGGCTACGTGTCGGCGGAGTCTCTATAGTATTATTAAATATAATATTTTCTTTTCATTCAATAATATTATCATTAAATAAAAAACTATATCGAAGTAAAATATGTATTGACATCTTGGTATGTTAAATTCAATTCTTCTTATATTGTATTTATATATGTATAATCTCATTGTATCCAAAGAATATGGTATACTATCATGGTTCATCTAATAGATTTTTCCAAAGATATGAAAAACTGTTTCTTAAAACAGTTCTTCCTAAATTTAATTTTAAGATATATATTTATACATATAACTGAATACAAGTCTGTGTCTATATAGAAAGATCTCTACGAAACTCCTAACTCCAAATTTTTTTAAAATACATTGTCTTTTAACTCGAGGCAAATAATTGTGACATATAATTAGCGCAAAATACTAATCGTTTATCTTTAATTGCAAAAAATCATATAATAGGAGTAATATAGATGTTTCGTGTACACTACTGATGTTAAAAGTCCCTCGCCATCGAAATGAAGTTTATTCGATTCCACGGAAAAGACTAAAAACCGTCTAAAACAACGTTATCGCACACACATGCATGCCGCAGATATGTCGGTAACAGTTGTGGTTGAGGGAAAGAGGCAAAGAGTAGGGGCAACGATTTCCGAGTACATTCGACAAGAAAACGCAACAGTAGTTTGTTCTATGTCGGATTGAACGGAGATAATGTCGCCATAACTCGTGTTTTGATTCCATCGGTAGTTCGTTCGTCAATGAGTGCTAGACAAGCGGCTTGCGATCGCAAAATCCATTCTTTTCAATAAGAACGAGTGTCGTGCACTTCCAAGACATATATACATATTCTCAGCATCGCTTTAAGTTTACGGTAGCTTAATTTATTTTAATACGCAGCAATGATATAAATTGAGATGCGACCGCAGTGACCGGTGCTATCCACGTATCAGCACATGAATGTCAGGAATCCAAGGAGTTATTATTCAAATTAAATACGGGACCTATTATGCGAAAGGGATTATCGTGCAATTCGTGCACGCCTGTTCTCGTTCTCCGTTTTTCTGTTCTTCACCTCGCTTTGCTTCTCGCGAGCGAGAACGAGCGCCTTCCACGATTCCACTTCCAAGGCGCGTCTTTTAGTAGCCGTGTGACGTTATTGCTGAAACCAGTATCTGTCTGACAGTGTCGTAGGACCAATGAAAATAGCCGATAGTGACTTGAATCGAATTCGTTCTTGTTCGGATTGTACTTTGTTCCCGCGGGACGGTGCATTCCCTAACTGCAGGAGGTGTCAACGACATGTCGAAAATCGTTAGGGCCAGATCAAGTAAAGTTTTCCTGCCCGCGGAGCGCTTTCCACAATGACAGCACCATGTCGTCATAGATTAATGGTGATTTTAGTGTTGACAAAGTGACCGCTGCCAGATGGTAATTTGTGCAAGGTAATCCTAATTATAAGTCAGTTAATCTTTTAATTTAGCGGATTGTTGCCGACCGGTTGCGTCAATTTAAAATCTTAGGCTGCGTTCAGGAATTACGCCCAGGCACACCTAAGTAATTCTAATGCTATAATATACGTGACGTAAATTATAGCTTAGAGTTACCCAGGTTGAATTTCTGAACGCAGCCCTGATGTTTCTCGAGCTTGTCTTTTATTTTACCTTCGAAGTTTTCACAATAAATTGTAAAAAAAATCAAATAAGAATTATGTTTACAAACTAATCTTTCTTTTGTTATTTGAAAAGAGAAGATTAAAAGACAAAAAATTAAACCGGACATTTATATTCTAATTGGAAGAATTGGAAGTGAGAGAATTTCGTAGCGGCCTGACGAATTTATTTAAAGACCCTACAGCTGTTTTTCAAGCGTATTCTGTTGCATGCGACGTATCGCATTTTAAGACGTATTTGATGTAAAGAAGGTGAATTTTTAGCATAGCGCATGGATAGCAACATTGGTGCAACAGCGACATTGGTGCAACAGCAGCATCAAACACTCGACGGTAATCATCATCAGGGTCAGAAGGAGCAGGACAATAACGTGAATGGTACTGTTGAGTCTACTGAGGGTCATGCGGTCGACAGGTTTTGCGGCGAGGCTCAATGTTCGGTGAAGGAAATCGCGGTCGTAGCTCCGGACAATGATAGCGTTGGAGATTCCTCTACGCGGTGCAGTGACGTTATAGACGACGACAATGAAGAAGAGGAGACGGATGTCGAGGAAAGCGGTGCCGGCGGCTGGATTTTGAATCCGCCGGTATCGACCATCGTCCAGCAGCATCAAGCGTTTGACACCGGGAATGCTGGTTACATCGCCCTTCCGAACCCCGATTCGTCGAATTTCAGTGACGTCCGCATAAAGGATTCGAGCAATGTGCATCTGGGTAATGAGGTCAACTACCATGGTCCGGTTACTATTCATGTAAACCATGTCGTTTACACGAATCCTACTTTGAATCAGGATGCGATTGAACTTGACGTTATCAACACCTCCGACAATATCGCGGATTCGTCGACGAGTCAGGACAACGAAATTCCAAATAAATCAATTTTTCCACAAAATACTGAATTAAATAATGGTAATAGTCAATCGTGCAATGCAATAGATTGTTTAAGCCCGCTTCTTTTAGTTTTTCTATACTTAATTCTTTCTTTCCGTAAGTACACTGCAGGTATGTTTAAGCACAAAGTCGCCGAATAATTAAAAAGGACAGATCTCTCATAAGTTTCTGGATTATAGAATAACAACAGGATAAAGTTTTATATAAGAAATTATAAATCGACTTACTAAATTGAATTATAATGTAAATATGCTAAATATGTTATAAACTGTTATAAATTGTCATCGCAACGAGACATTACTCTAATATCTTTCCTCTGCATAAGAGAAAATATACTTTCAAGCTTACAATTTGAAAGCGTGTGTAATAAATATCTTGAGTATCTATATTATGGTATATTAGGACGAATCAATATTCGTCTTAAAAATTTTAAATATATATATTAAAGATATTGCATGCCGCAAATTGTTTACTTGATTGTGAATAGAATAACAGAAAATTGACACCAAATAACTTAATTAATGTAATTATAATACTCCTTTCGTACACACGTGCTACCCGTCATATATATATTAGTAGAATGTAATGATTACTTGCGGACAACTGATTTTAATCTGATAAATTCAAAGACATCATAGAATCAAATTCACTTTGTGTTGCTTACGTATCCAGCCAGAAATGATTAGTCGAATCGACGTCAATTTGATGTCGACGCATTGATAAATAGTCGATGTCGAATACTGACTCACATCTTTGTCATCTCCGATCTCATCATAGTTGTTTTTACGTCAATTAAACAATTGTGAATATTTTGTAAGATTTCTATTGTCTTTCATCTAGCACCACATCCAGATGACAAAAATATCAATCAGTATTCGACATTAATCATTCATCGATGCATTGACGTCGATTTGACTAATCATCTCTAGTTAGATAGTATTACTGATAGTTCTGCGATAGTAATGCGATAAGAATCAATGATGTATATCATAGAATCAATGATGTATATCATGATGTATATCTTTATCTATTTTGAAGTAGTTTCGATAATTTCTTCCTTTTAGTACATGTCTTTTTTTATCTGAAAGAAATCTATTTACAAACCGTCAAAGCCATATGTTGACCTGTCAGAGCATGTGGGTTTTCGGAAGAACAGCCATTTCTTCTCTTACGTGAATTATGATAATGTTATCAGAGAACCATTCAGACTGCAACAATTTTTAAAAGTAATTTCAATGTCACGAATATCATTACTTACTTTGACCAATGGTCTTTGTCATACTATTCCAAAATATAGTTTAATATCAACGATATTTTAGAGTCTAGATTAAATAATGTTACACTTTAGTCGCGCCACAAGAATTAAAGCTAAATATAAAAGAGTTATTTTTATCTCACAGTATATATGTGCCACACATTATCTGACATAGATTGGCGAGATATTACATGCCGTAAATTGTTTACTCGATTGTGAATAGAATAACGGAAAATTGATACCAAACAAGAATTATAATGCTTTACGTGAGGGACTTAATGTAATTATAATACTCCTTTCGTACACACGTGCTACTCGTCATAATAATTGTGTATGAATTTCATCAAAGGGTATTATATAATAAGTAGCTCGTGAAACAAAGTTCTAATACAGCTTTTTATAATTATTCTAGTGACACAATGGCTCTGGACGTGGAAACGTGCGGTTATATCATGCGTTCTAACTTTAATACTTTTAGCTATTTTAGTGTCCATAACTGTACCATCGAAAATTCCAGACTCATCGACCGAGGGTAATTGTCTATTTGGAAAATTTTTCGTTTTGCAAGCGCGACATGAAGCTAACGTTATGTTATCCCGATTGTAAACTTAAAATCTGTATTTTGCAATCTAATATTTGTATTTATTCCATTCATTCGTCTACTTAAAAGCGTGTCTTTTTTTACTTTCCACGTGTCGCATATCATGTAGGGTAATCCGGTATATACGCCGCAGCTAAGGAGAATTTAATTTATCGCCCGTGGAAAAAAACCTTTTATTTGTTCATATTAGTTTATATTAGTAGATATTAGATTATATATGATCATATAAGAAATGGAAAATATAATCTTAAACAATATTATATGGTCATATGAGCTAGTATATAATTTTACAGTGTGCATTAGTTCTGGGTATTCACAAATTGGGTATACACAAACAAATAATTGCGGGTAAGTATTTACGCGTTGAAGTAATCTAATGTTCAAATAAATAAGTATCAACTAATTTAATCATTTGAACAGACTGATATTAAACAAACAGAAATTTCGATGTTGCAATGGAGAATGTATAGCCAGCGATTTATTATGCGATGGCAAAACGGACTGCAGGGATTTATCCGACGAGACAGAGGCCGAGTGTAAAAGGCCAGAAATTTTGTGTCCTAACTACGCCTTTCGTTGTAATTATGGTGCCTGTATAGACAAAGACTTGGTGTGCAACGGCGTTTCCAACTGCGCCGACAACAGTGACGAAACGCAGCCCCAGTGCTTAAGAAATACAACAAACACTCGAACGGAAAGATGTAGAGAGAATGAGTTTCAGTGTGACAACGGCCAGTGCATTTCTAGCGACGCTGTGTGTGACGGAACTCGAAATTGTGCGGATGGTTCTGACGAAACATCTAAATTATGCCAATCGTTACCGTGAGAATCTTTTATACATGTTTGAAGTACGATTTCTAGTTGCATGTACATTGAACAACTAGTATGAGGAACAAACGTCTCCCAATTTATTTGCAGTTGTCCTTCGACAGCTTTTCATTGTGCTTATGGAGCTTGTATCGATGCTGATCTACGATGTAACAGAGTAGACGACTGCGCCGATAGCTCAGACGAGGACCAGGGATTATGTAGGACTGGATGGCCGCCAGTTTTACCGTCGGTGCGACCAACAACAGGAACTACACGATCGCCACCGACTCCTGCACCAACACGTCCTTCTAGGACACCTTCTGGCACAAACACTTGCAAAGCACCTCCGCAACCGCAAAACGGTCGCTGGAAGTTACATCGATCGCAGTGCTCAGATGGACAAAACTGTAACGTTCCAGAAGGAACGGAACTGGGATTAGGATCTTATCTCGTCTACTCTTGTGATTCGGAATATAAAATAAGAGGTTCGCCCGACGTTAGCTGCAGTATCGGGGGAAAATGACTTAATATACCAGTTTGCAGAGGTATTAAACTAGTAATTATATATTTTTAACTATTTTAAGATAAATAAATATATGGATTCTTAAATATTGAATATTTTAGTCAAAGAAATTCATCATCTTCAAAACGATCAGAATTATACATGTTAATTATTGACAATGTTTGTTTGATAGCAATACTCTGCAAAGCTTTAGCCGCACCATCAATCAGATCTGAATGTCGATACGACGATGAATGGATATCATGCAAATCTCTAGTTCCACCAAGAACAAGAGCAACATTGTCATGTGAAAACAGTTATCGACCTGAAACTAATCAACATCTACTGTCCGGACAAGGAACAAACGTGAGATGTAAAGCGAATGGTGAATGGGAACCAGAACCTATGCGATGTGTTCCAGGTCCGCTCACGATAAATATTTACATTAATGATATTCAACTTGCGTTTCAAACCACTTTTGACAGAAAATGCTACGTTTATTGAAGTGTTGGATGATAGAATCATACATACAAATGCTAATAATCTAAATTATCCGAACATAGATGTTAGAGTACCAAAGCCAAATAATGATACAGCAGCAGATGTGTCTTGGGCATGATCTTAAGATTATAAAAAAATGATAGTACAATTATAAGTAGTAGAATTTCGAACAATATTTTTACAGGTGACATAGTAATCACACATGTCAATATCCCCATTGAGATAATTCACATACCTGTGTCATTCCGTATTACAATTTCTATTTAAGTTATGATTTGCAATTGTTTCCTAAAAAACCAAAGCTTTAATGAAATTATTAAAATATAGTTTTTAATTACACGCTGTGTATATAAATTTATAATTTATAATTTATTAAGTTAAGTGCACATACATACATATACACACATCGAATATATTTAATAAACTATTACGTGACCTCGATGTATCTCAATTTTTTTTCCATCCAATTAGTC
>NW_020224742.1:0-3912 GCF_003070985.1 Temnothorax curvispinosus
AACAAAGAATACAAGAACACTTGAATAAAATAAAATTATAACACTTTACACATTGCTCCACAACTTTTTATTAAATACACATTATAATGATTAAATCCCGTTTTGCTCGGGGCACTCGGATCGGAAATGTCCGGTTTTCCCGCATGTCCAGCATTCTCCGCGGCTGGCGTTAAATTTGCTACCACGGCTATTTCCTTTTTGACCTTCCTCCCCCTTTTCTTTCCACTCCTTATCGCCCTCTCCCTTCCCATGATTCGCGTCCGCCTCCAGTCCTTCTTTCGGAGTATTTCGATTAAATTTTTCGCGGATGAAACCCTCTCCTTGAATAATTTTCAATGCTTTTGCTCGCTCGACTGCCCGACTTAATGAGGTTATCCCCTCTATTTGCAACGTACGTCGAACAAAATTATCGGACACAGCCGAAACGAATTGCGAACAAGCAATCTTATCACGGATCTCATAAGGGCACTCGGGGTACGCAAGACGAGATAGACGCTCAATATCGGAACCGAGAGTAGCTAAATCCTCCCCGAAACTCTGTCTACGATTGGTGAGAACGGAGTAACTATTCTGCGTTAAATGACCCTCCCCAAAACGTAGCTCAAGCTTCGCTTCCAGCTCTGCAAAATCTAGACAGTCGACATCTTGCACGGTCTCTAAAATGGAGCGCGCTTTTCCCCTCAAACTCGAAGCTAACACAACAGTTTTCGTCGCGTCATCCCAATGGTTCGCACGCGCGATCAAACTCAATTGCGAGAAGTATTCTTGTAACGGGGTTGTTCCGTCGTACGTGTCGGGTTTCAACTTGTACCCCAGATCGGCACTCGCGACCGCGACACTATCACTCGCGTGTATTCGCGTTCTCACGCCGCTCGAGATCGTGTCTCTTTCTCCCGCACGCGCGACTCGCGCTACCGCGGCACTCGAGATTGTGCCCCTTTCACTCGCGTACGCGTCTCGCGTCCGCGCGCCGCTCGGGATCGCGTCCCCCTCATTCGCGTGCGCGTCTCGCGCTTCCGCGCCGCCCGCGACTCGCGTCCCCGAGTCTCCAGACGCTCTATTATCAGAATGACTTAGCTGTGTTTGTGTGCCAGAGTTCATCCCTCGGAGAAAACGGAGCTCCTCTTCCTGACAGCGAAACGTCTCAGCGTACTCCTTCTCCCTTTGCGCCTGTTCCTCGCGCAGGAGCCGGACCTCCTGAATGACGGTCTGAAGACTCTCTGCTAGCGTCACCCCCGCATCCAGCGGATGGGTCGCGCCCGCCTCCGTTCCTACCGATGTCGCGGCCTGCGAACGGGTCCTCGGCGGGGTGTGCGTAGTCGTCATCTTTCAGGAAATTTCGCTCGTCGCGTTTGATCCCGGACGAGCCCCCAAAATGTTACACGCCGACGAGCGTTCGCCACACAATTTCTCACTTTCACACTCGCGGCGCGTGTCACGACACTCTCGCACAAATAAGATGACTCGTTTAGAAATCAATAGCTCTTTATTACGACTCTCGATATAATAGAGGAGCTCGGGACGATACGTCCGAACGAGACGCGTCCCAGAGTAAATCTGAACATCAGGTATAACAGGAAAATCAATAGTTAATTGAGCATCTCGCAATCAATATTAGTAAACAGCATCCGTCGCTAAGGACGGTTCGCGACGCGACATTAAATAACAGGCGACTCGCATATACGCGCGACACGAGGATAGCACGGGCGTAACAATATATATACTTACTAAAATTAGTATAAATATCGAGCGTCAAGCGCCGAAGCGTTACTCACGAACCTGAGAAAGATAAAATTGTATTATGCGTAGCATAAGGAACGCGAATCCGAGCGAGGTGCGAGTATTGTACAACCCGAAAGAGAGAGAGAGAGAGAGAGAGAGAGAGTCAGATATACCATATTAACTGTTAGACGAAGAGAGCATTATCTTTTATACTTTAGACATGCTATCAATAACTTTAATTATATTACTGAATTATTCCACCCTATGTAAAGTATGTCTGAAGAAACTTAAATAATATTCAACATATATTTGCACATTTTAAAATTAAAATATTAAAGATTTCTTATATTCCTTTGTGATAAAAGTCATACCGAGATTTTATAATAAAAGAAGGTATCGCTCTCAATACAAATCGCTGTTAGACTAGAGAATAAAAATGGAATTCAGACGAGTCACCTGTATGACTCATTTGAGTGAATCTAGTCTTCGCATAGACCATATATGAACATGTCGAAGCAGCGTGCAACGCATGACCATATAAGGTAATGAATTTCAAGACACCACCCTATGACTCATTGCTGGCAAGCGAGCCACACCACTAGAAGTAGACTCACATCCGCTAGACAACGCCTTATGACTCATTGTAACGAGGTGCGGTCACCTCCCACTACCGTTTCCAAAATTGTATAAAAGCGGAATCTTTCACCCTCTCGACGGAGAGTGTGGAACGAGCCAGGAAAGGTCACATATCTTATACTTGTTCCATCCTCCCACATAAGCCACTTGTATCGTAAAAGTTCTACAATAAATATCATACTCTTTTATATCAAAAGAAAAATAAAGATTATTGAATACCTACCTTCAACGGATCCAAGGAGCCATAATTCACATCGCCGACCAACAGTTAATTGTCCTGGGGTTTTACCTCCTTAACTGCAAGAAAAAGAACCCATCAACGGAGACGTTCTGCCAGATCGAGCCACCTCGCATCACCCAGGACGTCACAAGGCCGAGGTTAAAATCGAATGGCGACCGTGATAATTGATGATATTGAGGGCGTGTGGTTAATGTCAATCCTCCGTCCGGCTACAGAGGCACCCAACCTGGTGATCGGTCTCGGAGAGTGGTCGTGTCGGGAGCAGGAGCTGGACAGGATTGGTGACTCGAGCCGGCTCGAGTCCCCTATTTATACCCCGAGCGCGAGTGTGGCGGGGGCTGCCCCACCGCTCGGGCACAGAGACGCACGCTGAACATGTGCTAGGCGGCCGTCAGGGCCGCAGCGTTAGTGACGAATACGCGTATCGTCACAAATCGAACAACAAATTGTGTTGCTAAACATATTAACAGCTCAGAAAATACTTCTGACCGATTTTACGTATCAACGTCACTAAACATATCAGACAGAAATGTCCAGGATAATGTTGGAAATCTCAATGAAGGTTAGACAAGGAATCTAGTTTTTTATACTTTTTATATTTTTAACTACATTGAGCTGCTTGGCCTGCACTTAAAATGAAATAGGTATCTATGGATTTGTTCTCCGTCGCTCAATTAGCTACATTTCAAGAATTGTACATTATACCAAAACGTAAGAATTTTGTATTGAACCTCTCACGCTCCAATGTACACTTCTTCGACTCGTGTAGCCAATGCAGCACAGAAAACAAACTTTATTTAAGAATTAGCTGACGATCAAGGGAAAGAGAAAGAATGCAGGCTGCGCAGCTGTAAAGGACAAACCCAAAATATAGTAAGTTAACTTACTTAAACGAGTATAAACTTTCAAGATCAGCACATATCTGCGTATAATATGTATGACATATTATATTTTGATAATCTTACAGCAACATTTGTAGTACATGTCGAATGTGTATAGTACATTTTTTGTAATTCTTTCTTCAAATATTTTTTTATTAACATATTTTTGTTAAAGTAGACTTTCTATCCCAGAAGGAAGAAGTAAGAATCCATAAGTCATTATATAATCATATAAATCAAAATATCGGTTTATCAGAAATAAATCCATCCTTGTCCTTTCTTTTTATTCATTAAAGTGCGACAGTAAATTATAAGCAATCGGAATAAATGTAACTGCCAATATACGGTCAGGTGAAATCTTTTACGTCGAATATTTTCTTGTGTAAATTTACGTACATTCTTTGCTTCGTAAAACTGCGCGCTGTTACTTAC
>NW_020224743.1:0-2602 GCF_003070985.1 Temnothorax curvispinosus
ACTAAAATTCCTACATCTGCTTTCCGATCCCATTTTGAATCTCTCTTAACCTTGGGAACTCGGGCAAAAACCTTGCTTCCATACACCTTTAAATTTTTAATATTCGGTTTTTCATTGAGTAAAATCTCAAATGGCGTTTTGCTTTCAATAGTATTTGTAATAGTTCTATTTCTTAAATACGCGGCTGTTTTAATAACTTCTGGCCAATACTTTCTCGGTAAATTTGACTCTTGTAAAAGACATCGTGCGGAATTCATTATAGATCGGTTGTACCGCTCTGCTGTTCCGTTCAGCTGATGCGTGTACGGTGGACAAGTATCTAGAATTATCCCTTTTTCACGTAAAATTTTATTCATATCATTATTAATAAATTCGCGCCCGTTATCACATCTCAGTTTCTTAATCTTTTTACCAGTAAGATTTTCAACTAAATTCATAAAATTTTCAAAACTTTTAGTCACTTCATTTTTATTTTTAATTGGATAAACTACTGCGCACTTACTGTAATCATCTATGAATGTTACAAAATATTTGGATCCGTCATAGCCCGTCGTGGTATGCGGTCCATTTACATCGGTGTGAACTATTTCTAAAATCTCTTGCGCTCTGTATCTATTATTTTCAAATTTTAGGTTGTGCATTTTATTTTGCAAACATGTTCCGCATTTTAAATGAATTTGTTCTAAACTCTCGGGCATCCCATCAACTAATTTTTCTTTGCACATTTTGTTCAAGTACTGGAAATTTACGTGACCTAACAATCTATGAAATTTTTCCTTTTGTGTCATTTGCTCAATATTTCCTACATATGAATCGGATTTATTACTGTAACTCTGGATCTTATACAGTCCATTATTTTTCACTGCAATTCCTATTAATTTTCCACTTTTATTATAAATTTTTGCATTATTACCAACAGATACTATTTTATTCCTATCAGTGACTTTTGCAAAGCTAATTAAATTCTTGTTCATTTCTCTGACATAGTAGACATTAATCAAATTAATTTTCATTTTTTTTCCATTAATTTCAAAGTATGTAATAACATTTCCTACTTTCGTACCATCTAAAGTCCTACCATCACCTACTTTTACTTTAATTGGATTTTTCAAAACAAAAAATTCATCAAAAAACTTATCATTATTTATAATGTGATCTGAACATCCGCTGTCCAAGATCCATTCAATGTCGCATTTTTCGCTCGCGTAAGCCGCGGTCTCGGGTTCGTTCCCGGACTCGGGTGCACGTGCGCGCTTACATTCTACCTGCGCCACGAAGGTTGCCGAAGGGTCGTTGTCTCTCTCAGAGTAGTGGCCCGCTGCTCCGCCGCGCTGCTGCCAACTCCCTCTCCTGCCGCCACGACCGCCCCCCCTCGCAGGGCCTCTGGTCTGCTGGTACGGCTGCTGCTGCTGCTTGTGCGCACCTCCTTGCGCTGGCGCCCCTCCATGGTTGCCGCCATGGTTGCCACCTCTGCCGCTTCCGTTTCCGGCTTGCCACGTGTTTCGGCAATCTCTTTTGTAATGGCCGAATTTTCCACATTATGACATGCTCCATTCCTTTTTTCAGCGTTGAATGCACTATGCTTCCCTTTTCCATGGTCGCTCCGGCTTGACTCCCACATGGATATTTTACTTTTCAGGAACTCACATGTCCTCTCTTGCTCTGGTTGTGAATCAATTATGTCGGCAAAATGGAACATTGATTTGGGCAATGTTTTCAGTAAATAATCTAATTTTTCTCTTTCATTTATATTAGCACCTGCACTTTTTAACTCATTGATCAATTTTTCAAACTCGCAAAAAAATGCGCTCGCGTTGTCAAAATCACGCAGACTCAGTCTGTTCAGTTTGCTTCGTACATTAAGCTGCAGGGCTGTAGATTCTCGTAGATACAGCTGATCAAATTTCTTCAATATTGCTTGGGCCGTAGTTTCGCCTAGCACAAATTCAAGTTGGTCGTCGGTGACACTGCAATAAATGATGTTTCTTGCTCTGAGATCTTTCTTCTTCCATTCAGCTTCTTCTTCATTTATTCTATCACGTGTCGCTGGTTCGAGACACTCTTTGTACTCCAAAAATAATAAAATTCTGTGTTTCCAAATGCTGTAGTTACTCCCACTAAATCTTGGGATCTTGAATTCGTCATTTGACGCCATTTTGATTTCTTCTTGTTCAATTTTAATTTCGACTCTGGACCTCTCTGAATCTTCAATCTCGTGCTTCAGTATACAGATTTTCTCAATCTCTTTTCTGAACAATTTCTTTAAATATTTTCTTAACTTTTTCAGTTTCTCTTCTGATTCTTCCTCCGAGTGTTCTTTCTCACTTGATTCAATTTCACTTTCATTCGGTTCCTTCTTTCCGAAAAATTCGAAAGCACGTGTTAGCATAACCTTTTTCACTCGCAACCACGCTCTGCTACCATGTTTGGAAAATCGGTCTGGATCGGTGAAATAAGGTATTCACTCACTTGGCTACAGCTTTCTTCTCTTGAACTAATATATTTATCGAGTTATACATAATTACCTCCATGATTCACATGGATACAAGTATACTCGTGATCAGCTGTGTATCGTCCATCCTTAGGCTTTTATGGCTCGATA
>NW_020224744.1:0-2017 GCF_003070985.1 Temnothorax curvispinosus
CAAACTTGTTACAATTAATGTTTTTTCCACATGCTAATACCTGTAAATACAAGCGGCTGGTGACCGACCGTGATTTTAGAAGTGAGACGAAGCGCGCAGTATTGCCAGGTTGCAGTTAGAGGCCAGAGCCACAGCAGCGTTTTTTTTTCACTTGGACGCACAAAAACGCTCTGTTTACTACAGAGAGCCGCTTGTATCTCGATTGTTAGACGATCGCTTGTTGCCGAAACTTTAGCGTGTTTATTTTGAAGTTCTCGATCCTACATTCTAAAATACTAATATTAACACAAGTTTTTGATTTGTTCGAATAAAGACGCTATCCTTTCAACGTATAAAAATGGATTTTATAATAAAAAATCAAATTCTATGTGAATATATGTGGAATTATGTTGGTACAGATAAAAATAAAATAGACATTATTATAAATAACTTAAAAAGTGAGTATGATTTTAATGATAGGCAGCTTGAGCACATAAGGGTTAAGTTACGTGAGAATTTTTTTTCTTCATATAATAAGAAATGGAAGACTGTTTTTTATAAAAAAGAACTTTTTCAAAAGAGATATGCGGTGTTCTTGAATAAAAATTTTATCGTCAAATTTAATATCGATTTAAATCAATCATTTCAGAATATTTCCTTAGCCTCATCGTCAACTGTTTCATTAGAAATTCCTCCGGCAGAAGAACAAATAAAAAAAAGAAAAAAAAGAGGTAGACAACGCTTATCTTATGAAGAAGGATCAGAAAAGACAAAGAAAAGACGTACTCAGGAACTACTATCGAAGTACAGTGCTGAAGAACTTATGAAAGCTGTTGAATGCTTGCATAATGAATGTGATAAAGATTCTGATATGGATAAAAGTACTGATAATATCGAAAATAATATCAATGAAATTTAGCTATGTATGTTGATTTAGAACTAACAAAAGCGAAATATGAGAAACTCCGGATATATAATAAGAAATTATATGGAAGCAAATTATATCCTCCATATCCTAGTATTAAAAATGCAAAAGAAAAGTGCTATTCAACAGCTTTAACCGTCAATGACTTAGGTGCAAGTGTCGATGTCAAGTCATTATTACATCATACTACTGAGAGAATACTTTTAACATTAAATCGAAAAGAGCTCCACGACTTATGCGGTAAAAAATTAATTTTACATGGAAAGTGGGGTATGGATGGTGCTTCAGGGCAGCAAACCACCAGACAAAAGTGGTCAGGAACAACGTCAATTTGTACTGACGATAATGACGATGAGGCTACGGAAGAAACGTTCTTTGATAACGCAGTATTTCTTATTTGTTTTGTCCCTATACAATTGGTGGATGACGATAGTAATATTGTATGGAAAAATGAAAGTCCTTCGTCAGTCTATTATTGCCGACCAGTAAAGTTCGAATTTATAAAAGAAAATGATTCTAATACAGTTAATGAATATAAATTTTATTCAGATATTTTTAACCAACCTGAGCCCTCATGCATCACAGTGGAAAATTTATTATTCAATGTAAGTTTTAAAATATAATGCACAATGATCGATGGTAAAACATGTAACATTTTAACCGGTCAAAAATCTTCCAATTGTTGCAACATTTGTGGAGTGGGTCCAAAATATATAAATAATCTAAAAAATGTTAAAAATCTTCCAATTAATGATGATAACTATAAATACGGGCTTTCGACATTACATTGTTGGATTCGTTTCATGGAGTATTTACTCCATATTTCCTATAATTTAGATTTTAAAAAGAGTTGCGCGAAAGGAGAAGATAAAGTTTTAAAAGCTGAAAGAAAAAAACTTATTCAAAAGAATTTAAAATCTAAATTATCATTAACTGTAGATGTTGTAAAACAAGGAGCAGGTACAACTAACACTGGAAATGTTGCCCGTTGTTTTTTTACAGAAGCTGAAACAGTAGCCGAAGTTACTGGATTAAATAAAAATCTGATAAAACAACTGGCCAATATTTTACAGGTATTAGCATGTGGAAAAAACATTAATTGTAACAAGTTTG
>NW_020224745.1:0-5695 GCF_003070985.1 Temnothorax curvispinosus
AGAATCAATCACTACTCGTAAAATCGATTCAGAATAATTTGTACCGCAAAAATATAAAGTTTCGGATTTTGTACTCCAGCCGTTTGATAAAAAACTACCCCCGATCCTTAACAGTCTCAGGAGTAAAATACTCTTTCTTATCAACAGAATCAGTCACTACTCGTAGAATGGATTCAGGATAATTTGTACCGCGAAAATATAAAGTTTCAGATTTTGTACCCCAGCCGTTTGACAGAAAACTACCCTCGATTTCTAACAGTCTCAAGAGCATAGCACCTTTTTTGGTCGCGAACAAAATTAATCGCTATTTGCGTACTGGATGCGACATAATTTATATTAATGAAATATAAAATATATAGTTATTTTGTACCAGTGCCGTTTTTTTTTAATTATTTAAGAATAAATTAAAATCTGATTTTTGTTACGATTTAACATATAAAAAGATATCGAAGTAAACTGTACGTATTTGCATGAATACGGGTATGTGCGCGTATATGTGCATGAAACGGAAAACCTCACATCGTTGTACAGTTAACCAGTACATCAACTTTTCAATAAAATTGTAACAGTTAATGATTATGGGAATGTAAAAACAGTTTGACTTATTTATATTCAATGAAAATTATATTTGTTAAAAGTAAACGACATGTATATAAGTGTAACACAGTTTCTTTATGAACATAAATTGTTTATAAAGCTTTATAAATATCAATTTTTTATAATACTTTATAAAAATACTCATAACTTAATAAATATACTTATAAACCTAAGTGTTCGAAATCGTGCAATTCGGTACGGAAAATCGCGTCATTTCAGCAATTCAAAGCATAAGGCCAGATATTCTAATTGCTCGCGCAACATGTATGCATGAAGGGAGGGCGGTCGACGAAATTCAATTTCCACCGTGTCGTTTTAACCGCATTGCAAATCGCCTCTTCAATATTAAATTTGTCAGTATAGCATGGATCTTTCTTTCGCTCATATTCCAGAAAGTTCGCTAATCGCCAGCAAAACATTGCCACAGCTGACCGAGTGAACAAACAAAGTCAAGCTACACAATAGAAAAGTCCATGCTATAAACAAAAGCGAGCGCAAATAAGTAACGATCCGCGGATCGTCACGTTTAAACAGTGACGTCAGCGCGATGACGTAGGGCTTCGACGGCCAATCACCCTCCCGAAATTCGTAGAAATTTGTCTGGAGGGAGTTTCGCCTCGGAGGTGATAAAAACGACCGCCGCCTCGGCGCGGGATCGATTCTCGTTCGTAGATCACCGCTAGTACTCCGCTTATACCGCTTAAACCGCTTTTCGTTTCGCCATCCGCATTTTCGCATTCGCTTAACCGCTCGCCGCTTTTGCCGTGCTCAAGTCTGTGCGCGCTCACGGCTCTTCACCTAAAAAGGACTGTAAATAACTATATATAACTATATCTGATTTTTTGGAACATTATATACTTTATTGTTTTCTGTACTTGCTGTCTCTCTCCTTGCTTTTGTGGTCGTCCTATTACCTTGCGCAATCTCGCGCAACCGCGTGCTCTCGAACACTAAGATACTTTAGAATCTTGAGAAATAACATAAGAAATTTATACATATTATTAGGAAGTTTGTAATGTTATACCATTAATAACAAAAAAAGATATTAGAAGAAATATAGAAGCGTAGAAAATGGTGTTTATATAAGGTACGAACATTTATATGTCTTTGGCATAAACTAATAATGCAGTTGTTATTTTGGCATTCTCTTTAATAAATCTTTCTTTTTTGTCGAGGTCATTGTATTTGATCCATGTCCCCACTCTTAGACAAATAGCTGTGTAGTGTCCCAATTGAATCTTTCGTGTTACCATTGGTCTCTTATAGGATACTACTCCAATTAATTTGTACTTGATCCTATTTAATGGATTTGTGCAAATTTTGCTAATGTCTGTCATCTTTACTTGACTGACTGATGTACTGACTGTATATATCTCAAAAATAATATCTCCTGGAAAAAAAACAAATAATATTATTTTGTGCTATTAGATAATTTTTCTAAAATGGACGGAGAGAATTATTTTTATATTTTTTTGCAATAAAGTCGGAGCATAAAATCCTGTGAAAAGTTAAAAGTAAAGATTATTTTTGATGGTTTAGACATAAAGTATGCTGCTGTAATTATTTGTTTAATTTACGCTCAATAATGAGTTGGATATTTTAAATCATTTGCCTGTTTTGGATAGCTTTGTTTTTTCAGATCCAGTACAGCGTTCTGTGCAACAAGAATGTTCTCTTTCTAAGAGTATGCTTTGTTTGACAATTTCATCAAAATTTGTACAACTTGTAATTTTTGCTTCTTCAATTTGAATTACAGAAACTTTTTGGATCGTGGCGGACAACCAAGATTGCACTGGGACGTCTCTTTAAAACTGGGGGTTTCTTTAAATAAGATGCCAGCCAAATAGCCTACATTTATCTCACAATCGATATATTTACATTCACCGACATCAGATGTCGGAAAAATATCTAGAAGTATTTGTGCACGCATTTTGTAAACATTTTGAATAATTCCATTTTTTATGGTATGGTCAATTAATTTAAAAAATAAATTTGTTTCTACTCTTTCTTTCATGTGTTGCAAAATATGATGTAAGTCATGTCCTGCTGCAAGTAATATTTGGAAAATACTGTCAAACGCGCAAGTATTGGCTACAGTATAATTGTTGTTGTGAATTTTTAATGCCTTTAATGAGATATTATAATTTAATAATAGGTACTCTTGCAGCTTTTTTACATTTTAGGGCATCTATTATTTTATGCGGATTTTTTCCAAGATACAACGCATCACGTTTACTTGATTTCACCTGTCCCTGTCCGAATCCACGCCAATTTTCTACTTCGCGACTTGCCAAAATGTTTTTTATGTTTGGTACGTTATTTTTACATTCAATACATACGCGTGGTTGACCATAACCCTCTTCAACATCTCCGAATGGTAAAGAGCATTGAGGTAACGCGTGCACATACTCCTTACATAAATGGCAAACATGCGCACCTGATGGTTTATCATCATTCTTACATGCAGGACATGAATTATTTGAATCTAACATTAAATTAATATCATGATTAGATTCATTTATACATGTGGAAGTTGACAATATCTCTTTTGGATCAGCAGATGGTATCATTGCATTATTGGTGTTTTGTGCGTCGACAATTTTTAATACTCCACGCAAGTAATCTACGTGCTTCTGAAGAAAAGAATCAATGCGCATCAATGGACAATTTTTTAATAATAAAGATTTTAATTTATTAAATTTGCTTTTGACCGATGCACTAGAAGCAGGTACGCGACCATAACCGAATTGATCTCGGTAGATATTTGTCCAGAGTGGTAATAATCTTATATCAATTATTAGGCGTTTAACTTCTGTGGAAAGTAATGCGGATTGATCCTATCGCCCACATCTGAAGCAATTGTGGACTTAACTTCACATAAAATTTGTTTGCTCCAAGAGTTTTCAAAGGGATTATTAATAACATTTGTTTCGTCGTCTATATATTCAATTTCAAATATAACGCTATCATTGTTGTCGGTTCTAAGATATTTTCTAAGTCTATGTCACTCGCTGTCATTGTTAGTTTGACTCGCTCCAGATCACAATGCGTTGAATCACCATTTTCTAAATTTCCGTCAGTTTCGGATAATGCTATTGTAAAAACGGATTTTACTATTTCTTTTGCATTTATTATGTTTCTGCAAAGTACCAATTGACCAATTGCTCCTAGATAAAAAGTTCTAACTCGCTTATTTAAACTTTTACAAGTTTTAACATATTTTTTAATGAAATGTGCAACATCAATTTTAATGTAACATTTTGGCAAATTAGAGTTTCTAAACGCATCCGCATAATCTTCAATATTGAGATATTCTGTAAATGAACGAACAATTGCGATTAAAAGCGTTCTGGACGAATCGGATACTACTTCTTTAGGCACCGGAACGTAACCACTCTGCCAGCCAAAAATGAATGAAATTAGCATTATGACTCTCATTAATCATTTGGCAAACGGAAAATTGTCCATTTTTGCAGTTAATAACGCAATGATATAGAAACATGTGTTTTGAAATAGAACCATCAGCTTTACATAGGTTTTTTATGACGCTACCGCATCGACAAATATACATGCATCATTTTCGACGAAATATTTTCTGTAAATGTTTAATTGATGATTGGTCCAGTAATAGACAAAAATTGGATCTAGTCCAATGTTGTGGATTACATTGTTCATAGATGTATATTTTAAAATAACTAATGCTTTAAAAGGATCCGCATCTATATAATTTGCTTTTACAGTCTCTGTTTTAGCTGCGCGAAACAGCCGAACTGTATAAATGAGGGGGCTCTGGATCCCCCTCTGCCATCAACGTATCCGCTTTTTCAGCACGATATACATGAACTGCTTTTTGCTGCAATTTCTTGCCGACGATTGTTCTCGTAGGATTTCTCAAGTATCGTTTGCTGCAGTTTCCTTTTCCCTGCGTGTATGTGCAAAATAATTGTAGACAGTTACTAGAACAATCATTATCGTCTATGACACATCTTAGTGTACTGCCACATCTACAAGAACCTGAAAAAAAAAGTCTTAGAATTTACGTAAATTACGTGGATTGAAAACTGTATCATAGAAACATATTTATATGTGCAAATTATGGAAAAAATTTATACATTTTTTTTTTATAAATAGAGCAAAACTACATCATCTTTCATCATTAATCCTTTACGTATGCCTAAGGTAGACGTTTTAACTATAACTGTACGTAAAACTTTGTTGACCGCGCATAATAACAGATAATAGCAGCGTGAATGTAAATTATTGTATAGATATGTGTTAACATGAAGTATATAAACAGCGAAGCTACAGCACGTAACCAAAGGGTTAAGGGGTTATGCCTAGTTAAAAGGGCATGATTTTCGGGGATTTTTATAAGAAAATCAATTTATTTTTTTTTACAACAAAAAGTTGATATCAAAAGTACATATATTGAACAACATACAGAATTTTTTTCGTTGAAAAATATTGCAAATTAAAGAAGTGACGGCCACTCCTGATTTTTCAGAGGTGTCGTGCGGTGACCACGATAACTCCAAGCCAAATCATCTGAAATTAAAAAACCAAAAAGATTCTGTTAATATATGAATATATCTTGTTCGTGAACGAAGGATTTTTTGAAAAAATTAATTTTTGACAAAATGGCGGCCGTGTTTTAAGGAAAAACGCAATTATTCGGGTTCTTAATTTTTCGTTTTTTTTCAATTAAAAAAAAAGTTTTCATTAAAAAACACCTCCTTCGTTCACGAACTCGCACTCCCGAAGCTCGCGGCAATAAAAGAGACACCGCGGTTTTAAGGAAACAAACAATCTCAACGTTTATTAACTCGATACAAAAGAGTGCGGACACACGTTCGAATAGTCCAGCAACTCCAGACAAAATCTGACAGTTGACAATTGATTCGCCGATCAATACATCTCGTCGTCAGGGAACGCGCTTCGGCTTGAAGCTACTCGCGAGCGAAGCAACGGGTGTCTCAGCGCGAAGGCGCAGTGCCGCAACAATATTATATGTATATATATTGTCACGACTTTTTACCCGTTCGGGCGCAAAACCGGATCAAAAGGGAGTTGCGGGAGAGTAGGATGTCAGGCCTCTCCG
>NW_020224745.1:5705-18722 GCF_003070985.1 Temnothorax curvispinosus
AAAGAGTATTCTCCGAGGAGAATAGCGCTAAACCAGCGCGAGACTACGCAACGCAATAATGTCTTGACGGACTGGCAGACTAACGCGAAATAAACTAAATCTACCGCAAGAGATGACGAACTTACATACTAACGCAATGTACAACTAAATCTACGCAGGGGAGAATATCTACACGAGGAAAACGCGAATTTGACCGCAAGCACACGAGATTACGGAAACGGCGTAACGCAAAAGAATCATTCTCGACGAATAAACTACGATCACGAGAGTCGCGCCTGACGCACCGCCGGGTAATACGCGATCGCAACCACAGATACCGTAAGAATGTTCGCGAATTACCGAATCGAGATATCTATCGCGATCTCCAGGACTTTCACGCGATGAGTACTATTCACCGGCCACGAGACCATTCCAAAGCCCTTCGCTCTCGCTCTCGATCGCAGATGCAAAATTACGAGATCTCAATTACGCGAGTACTTTAGGCGAGAGCGTGGCCCGGAGGGCGGTGTCGTGGCTTACATAACTACCGTCTATTACGAGGCAACCTCACCGGTAAGATACTCCCTCGGTCGGGGTTGTCCTCTCCGCCGTCACCAAGAACCGTCGCGAGAGAATCAGGCACCAGGTGCGCAGCAAGAGTCGGTCGAGAAGCGCTCAAGAAAGCCGTGCGTGTCGTCCCGAGGGTGGCTCAAGAATGATCGCGGAAGTGCGCTCGATAGAGGCGTCGATCTAACGCCCCTAGCGGGACATGCGCGACCCTTCCGCGCGATAAGCGGACCAATTGGCGATGAGCTCGCAAGCTCGCGAGGGAGCCGCTCGCAGGGTTATCGACCGTGGATTCGGCGGGGCGTTCGAACGTGCCCTTCGCGCTCGCGGGGTCCTTCCAGGTTTCCCCGTTGTAGTAGGCAAGGCGATGACTCCCGCGGTGTCCTCTGGCTCGACTCGGGGGCGGTGGCCATCCACCCCCAGAGTCCGTCTGGCCTCGGAGGACTGCAGACAGGCCCGGCGCCGGGCCCCTGCGATGCACAGGTTCGCCTGCCGTTGCTGGCGCGCAGCGCGCGCGTCTCACGTCGTCCCTCGCTTAGTAGCGGTCCTCGTAACTCGGGCTCCTCGCCCTCGACATCTCGCTTTCGGTCCTTGTGATTCCGTTTATCATCCGGCTCTCCTTGTACTCCTCGTCATCTTCAGTGTGGCGTTGGAACTCCAACTCGACGGGGTGAGGCGCCACGCAATATCGCAAGAGAAAAAAAAACAATAATGAGTATTTGAATCGCAACTTTAATACGCCCCTGGAGATCAAAGGTTGATTCGTGAGCCGTCCTCGGGCGCGCAATCCGCGCCTTGTGACGGCGGCGGAGCGCTGCCACGCCGCGGCGAAACCGCAACGTCACAATATATATATATATATATATATATATATATATATATATAAGTAGTTAGTGTAAGCTGATTCCACCCCGGGGCTCCGAGGGGGGGTGAGGGAGAGGGGGATATTGGATTTTGCGGGGGAATGAGGGGGAGGGGAGTATTAATACCTTGCAACCGTTCGCATAGCTGAGCAGCCGAGCAACCCCGAGGGGCAGCAGCGACCAGGGGAGCAGCGGACATCGACAATTTTCGAATAGTATTACCGGATAAGCGAGTCCGAAGAGCCCATATGGCTAGCGTTTACCCGAATCCCGAAATATAGGTGACCGGGGTACGATTGACCCCGGTAGGCGAACAGCGGATGATCGACCGAGCGAGCCAACGAGCGGGCCTTGGAAGGAGAGCCAAGCAGAGCACGCGCAGAGGGGCACGGCGGTCATAGCCGGGGGCCGAGCCGCGTAAATCGTTTCAAGGGCGACCCGGAGGGCAACCAAATCAACTCCGACGCGATAGCTCCAGCGGGCGCAAAGATCGCGGCGTCACGGGGGTGACCCCCGCGCCGAGGGGCACGGAGGTCGCAGCCGAACCACGGAAATCGTCTCATGGGTGTCCCGAATGACGACCCACCGGACCGCGAAGCGACAACGCCAGCGGGCGCGGAGATCGCGGGGTCACCCGAATGACCCCCGCACCGGGGGGCACGGAGGTCTTAGCCGAAGGCTGAGCCGTGGAGGTTGTCTCAGGGGACGCACAAACAAAGACCCACCGAATCGCGACGCAATATCACCGACGGGCGCGGTGATCGCGGGGTCACGAGAATGACCCCTGTACCGGGGGGCACGGAGGTCACAGCGGACGACCGAGCCGCCAAACATGCCTCAAGGGCGACCCGAAGAACAACCGAACGACTCGCGACGCGATATCGATAACGGAAGCGGGTTTAGCGGGGGCAAACAATGACCCCCGGATATCGGAAACCGAGGTAGCCCGGAGGAAAATGGCGGGTGGAGAGTCTCTAGAGGAGGCGCCGAAGTAAATTCGGAGGGTCAGCGAGACCACTCAATCGTGGAATACCCGAACCCGGGAACCGGGGGAGCGGGGCCCAGCGGGGCCCATGCCGATGCGTGCGATTAGTTATAAGGCGTAGATTGAGAACCGCAGGCGTCACCGGCGACGAAAACAGGCAAAAACTATCGAAAGAAAAGTGAAAGCGGGTAACATCTGGCACGGAAAAGTACCAGGATGTGAATAACAACCCGCTGGTAGGAGTAAAGATCCCGAGGTGGGATAGCCGAGAGCGCTCGGCAACTCGTGGCAGTCGCTCGGATACCGCGGTCGGGGTAACACGCTCTGAAGATTCGCGGTATGTAACAACCAAGCACTCCCGCGTATTTGCGCGTTAAACATAGCTCGTATTACAATTGCGAAAGGCAATCGTTTGCCATTTGTAACAACGTTCGACGAAATGTGTCAGCGTGAAATTGTAAACCACAGCGACGATCTGAAATAAATCAATCGTTTGTTAATATACGCAGTGTCAAGTTAATTTCGAATTACTTAGCTGCCATTTACCTTGTCTTACGGCATCGATCCAGCGAAGTCCAGCGGCGTTCCAGTATGCGATAAGGCAAAGATCTGGGGCAGTCAGCGGCAGTTGAGATCCATCCGGGGCGAGAAGATTTGCTCGGGTGAAATACCTGAAACAGAAATTGACCGATTAATTAAACGTATCCGTTATCTACTTACCTGGTACTCCGAGGGTGGTCCCACGTTGTCCATCGATGATCCAGCAGTGGGGAGGCAGCGTCGGGGCGTCGAGACATCCTGCGTCGAGAACCTGAAAATAAGAGAGAATTAATGTGATAGCGTTGCAATATCGCGTCATAATTTCGATACTCACCTTCTCGGTACATATGGGTCAAACCGAGTGGCGACCGTTTGATAGGCAAATCTGGCTGAAATCTCACATTTTCGTGTGAGCCACGTACCCGGAGAGTGACGTCCGGTCACACCTTGGAACCGTACGTTAAAACGTCCGTTCCCCAGATCAGTCGCGAACCGAGTCTGGACACCTCGAACATGTCGCAGGCGAGGAACAACACCGCCAGGGAAAAAAAGGTACACCGGTACCTGAGAAGTGCAGCCAGGTAACCAGGGAGCTCGACAGCGGTCTTTGCGAGGCCGACAGCCAAATAATAGCGGAGATCCTGACTCAACAAGCCGACGAGGAGGTCAGCAGACTGTTGGAGGTGGGCTCACAGCCCGCTGGACCACCCGGAAGTGCGGAAGTACAGAAGGGGCAGCAGCCTGACGCGGCCGAATCACAGGTCATGGAATACGAACGATTATAAACAAGTGGTTCTTGTGATTTATGAAAGACTGTTCATTTTACTTTTATTTTCATTTACTTTTATACGGATATATGTTTATTTCATTTTATATTAGTTTTTCAAGAACACACTTTAGTCTTAAGCGGGGTTCACAGCCCTTGTGTGATTATGTTACTAAGTTCAATTTATACACCTTTTATTATTATTGCATGAAGTAGCACGGCTACGATTGATTACTACACCTTTTTATTTACACTCTCTACACTTACACACTACCATTGTGACTACACATAAGAATAAAACCTTTTTATATATCCTTACACTTTAATCCAGTCATTCACCTGTCGTTACATACGATATTAAGCCAGAGGGCACAGATTTAGATTAGAAGATGAACTCGGACAAGTTCCGAATAGCAATATTAAGTTTCATATTCAGTTTGTTTGCGATAGCGATAGTTTCAATCCTACTGCTAGTGTATTCGCATAAAGCCGGTTCACAATATCATTACTTACCGTAGAAACAATCAAGCATGAAGTTTTCGGAATACCTAGTGGTCGTTACGATTATATTCGTACCGTTAATTATTAATTTTCCAGATCCGTATTTAGTTTTTGTTCTATTTACACTTTTCACAACATACATTATGATTTTAAACGATCCCGCAGGGGAATGACACACCCACACCTTTGTGACACACCTTTACACTTTTTACACTCGTAGCGTTGAGAATATAGCATGAAAACGACACCGATAGAGGTGATACACTTCGCTACACTTTTCTACACTTTCCTACATTTTACACACCAGAGCGTTACCAGCGAGAGCGCGATACGAGCCAACATAGGCGTTACACTTTTCATACACTTTCCTACACTTTTTTACACTTTACACTTGAGCGCGTTACCAGCGAGCGTGCGATACGAGCCAACATAGGCGTTACACTTTTAATACACTTTCTTACACTTTTTTACACTTTACACTCGAGCGCGTTACCAACAAGCGTGCGAAACGAGCCGACACAGGCATTACACTTTAATTACACTTTACGACACTTTCTTACACTTTATACACAAGCGCGTTACCAGCGAGCGTGCGAACCGAACCAACGAAGGTTCTACACCGAACAACACTTTAATACATTTTTTATAACTTTGATATTTCTCTTAGAGCCATATGGATTTGTTCCAGGCATACATTTACACTTTTGTTACACCTTATTGCAACTATGCTCATTTTGATTTACACTTTGTTACACTTTTATGTTCTTTTTACACTTTGGCACGGAATTGAGCCATTTTGACTTTGTATTCTTTAATTTAATAACTTTTTAACTTTCCCTGTCGATATTAAGACAACTTATGTATTACTCATTGTGCATGCGATAGATTAAGTCGCTATTATTATACTTACCTTATTTTATATACTTACCGTTGATCACCGCCGGTGACACTAAAAGAGACGATTCCTCAAACGATCCGAGACACCTGAAACAAAAAGAAAAAGATTAATTACAATCGCGTTTAACGCGTACTTACCTGGTTTCGTAGGGATTCGTTGAAATGACTTTCATACGTGGAGAGTCACTCGGTGCGAGCCTAGTGACTCTAAGTCCGCTTACGCGAAGATTCGCGGTGCAGCGGCGCGATTGGTTCACGCGCGGGCGATAGCCAATTCGCGTCTTTGCACCTAAAGGAGCGGCATCTCACTAAAAGTGTAGATGCCGAGTCAACGCGAACGACTCGGCATACGAGCATTTACACTTTTAGTGTTTGAGGAGTCGTACCAGCTACACCGCGGACACGACTAGCCAATGACAGAGGTTGGCGCCCGTTTGCGCGTCATGGCGCATGCGTCGCGCTTAGGTGGGAAAACCACACCCGTCCCTCGTGGACAGTTCGCCGTGAGATATCGAAGCGTCAACACATTGAGCGTTGCGCGTAATAAATTCGACTTCGGCTTGCTTATCCCGTTTACCGCCTACGATAAGCGCGTGTGATATTTCATCGCGGATAGTCCGTTGCGCGATTACGTGGCGTAGAAGTTGCGTGATAAAACACGTATCCGACCGGCTAATCCCGTTGATTGCTTGCGCTGTTAGCGTGAGTTATTACCGAGAAAGAGATTGTTAAAAGCAATTACGCGATCCGGGATATCAGATCCTCAAACACGAGAGTGATAATTGTAAGCGAGACGGCGGTTCGAGAACACTCAACGTACGATACAAGCGATCGAGCGAACGCGTCCGTTCCTACACGGAGATTGCTGTAGTGAGGAGAATAATAAATTGTTAATCATTTTATTACTAAAATAAGTGATTTCAATCGTGATCCCAGTGAAATTCCTATCCATACGTCCGGAATTACGCGTCGTTATACCAGGGCGTGGTCGACGACCTTGAACACGTTCGCGGCGCAGTACACGGCGGCCATTAAGCTGGAAGGAAGGAAGGGACATAGCAACAGCGAGAGGTTTCTGTATTTGAGCCTTAAAATACAGTGGCGACCGTATAATTCAGCCCAAGTAGTAAGTGGCTATATTTTGATTTTTAACATCATCAATCGTTGTTCCGGTCACAACCTAACCTTGGAACCGGGTGATAAATCATCCGTTCCAGCGTCGAGTTCTGCTTGCTCCGCAGACGACATCCGAGAGCCAATGAGCGTGCAGAGGGCAACGGTGCCGAGAGCGGGCATGACGGAGCCGACGACGCCGTTGACACAGGCGGCCAATGAGGAGGAGGCAAACAACCTCGAGGACACCGAGATCGCGCAAATGCTACAACAGATTCCGAAAGGGGTAGCGAAAGCTATCATCCTTGCCGAAGGAGCCGAACAGCCCGCTGGACCAAGCGAGGTTGACGACGTGGTGGCCAGCCAATCTCCAGCAGCGGAGGAGGTGGTCGAGTCGACGGTCCCGGAGGACCAGTCACAGCGCATGGAGGACTAAACCTGTGGCTAAGAGACTTTTTTTCGATATATCTTTATTATTCTTTGTGTTTATTTTGATTTTGATGTATTTTATTGAAAAACGTTTATAACGCATGTTAAAGCGAAGCGCGACACAGCGCAAATCTCCGAGCGAGAGTTATTACATTTTATTTTATTATTTTAATTACGACAGGTGCCATGGTGCATGTTAGAGTGTTATACGAAGGTATTGTTTTATTTTGAAAGATTTATTTATTTTTATTCGAGTATTAGAAAGATTGCGCGAAATAAGCGTAGTAGATTTATGTAAGCGAGCGAGTTATTCTTAGAACACATTAAAAACACGACTGACTTCAAATAAGACTGAAATACATTTAAAACACACACATTTACCAATCCCAATCATCCCGAGACAGAAAGTTCATAATTAAAGTAAAGAAGTCATTAGAGTAGAGTAAAGAGCCAATCAGGGGCCAGAGTCAAAGTTTTAGAAGCGATGGATTCGGATAAGTTCCGTTCTTAGTTTTGGCATTCATTTTTGTTTTATTTGCAATAGCGATCATATGCATACTGTTATTAGCCTATTCACACCGGGTGAAAGCAGAACCTTATTACTTAACGTAGAACGACCAATCAGAGTCATGCATTTCAAAGAATACATAGTTGTCACATTAATCATCTTTATTCCCATTATAATATCATTTCCAGACGTACAGACAGTTACACTGATTTTCACACTATACACGCTATACATATTATTATTAAGCATTGAGATCGATCCGCGATTGATCATCGACGAACGATGAGCCGTCAGAATAAAGTTTCGCATGAGAAAGGACCAATAGGGTTCGAGATAGACGGTTTCACATTTATTCTTTTCATATTAAACGATTTGACAGCAAAACAGTCATGTCGAGTCGAGACGACCAATGGGGAGCGACCCAGTCAATTTTGTTAAGATTAGCATTAGTTTCGATAGATTTATCAGTATCGCACATTCTCGACACAGCGATGGCCAATAGGAGCGATTCCTGGCATTTTGACTTAATTTTAAACATTTTGAAAATACTTTATGATTTTGCGAGGCCTTCAGCCAATGAGAGCACGAGGCGCAACCTTTTGATAATCGCGACGAACCGACCAATAGGAAGCGAGCGTAGCTCAGCGTAGCTCAGACCATATCGTCTGATTTCGAGGCGTTAACACACGTTTCGACGGTTACGCGAATATTACTCGAATCGAGGTGGCTTATCCCGTGATCGCCTACGATAAGCGCGAACATCCAGCCGTAATATACAATTGCGGGCACGTTCTATATACGCGAGACGACTTTTAGTCGCAATTAGCTCTGGATCGTGGATATTCGAGTTCGAGAAAGCTCGTTGCCGGTGATAGCGCAAGTGAACGAAACGGAGAAACTGTAAACTGTGAAATATTAAATTGTTATTTGTTTATAATAAACAAACGAGTCATTATTCGCGACCCCAGTGAGAATTCTGTCCCATTGTCCGTGAATTATGCAACGCGCAACCAGGGCGTGGCCGACGGCCTTGAACACGTCCGCGACGTAAAAGACGGCAGCCATTAAGCTGAGAGGAAGGACGGGGCAACGCACACGATTCGGGTTTCTGTATTTCAGCCTGAAAATACAGTGGCAACCGTAATTTCAGCCCTAGTAGTAAGTGGCTAATATTTTGATTTTTACATCATTCATCGGTGATCCGGTCACAACCTTGAAATCGTTGGCTGAACCACCGATTACAGAGTCGACTCTTGAGCGAAGCGGCGGAGAGAGCCAGCCAGTCACGGCGGCCCAGGCGAGCGAACCAGCGCGGGGCATGGCGGAGCCGTCGACCGAGCCAGGGGAACCGGCCAACCAGGGGGTCGAGAACGTGGAAGGCGAGGTGGATTGTAGTTTTGAGAGTGTGGCCAGCACTCAGATCCTATCGCCCATCGAAAACATAATTGCCGGAGCGATACCCTTCGATCAAGGACAGCCAAACGAGAGTCAGCCCGCTGGACACGGCGAGGCACGACGAGACGACCATCCGACTATACAGCCCGCTGGCATAGGCAAGGCGATTCCCGTAGTAACCGGCCAACCGAGGAGCGCCGGGGATGACGACATCAACTTTGGCCAAATGAGCCAGAAACAGGCGACGGACATGTAGAACAGTTCCGTGCGCGTTTAGTATTAAATATTCATGTAACCTTTATAAAGATATATATTTGTTTGTTTGTTTTGTATGACAACCTTTTGAGAGCAACACGCATGTGCAATTCAACGCCAAAGAGCGATACCGCGACAAGAGTCGTTATTTTATGTTAATTTCTTTTATTTTATTTTATTAATCACATTATGTTAATTGTGCATGTCGAAATATATTATTATCTACCCGATATCCTAATTCATTCCATACCTACCAAAAAACATATTAGATTCACATAAAGTAATTCAGTTAAAAACATTATAGTCAAATAGATTCGTTAATTATCAGAAGTATGAAAGTAAGTTTCGCAAAAGAGCCAATCACAGGCCAACGTTCCATTATGGACTCAGACAAGTATAGAATCATAATTCTTGCATTCATATTTTCTTTGTTTGCTATTTCAATAGTTTGCATATTACTGCTAGCGTATTCCAATGTTGACAAAGCCATTCCGTATTACCAGGCATAAGAAAGTTTCAAAGTAGCAAAGATGAAGTTCAAAGAATACCTAGTGGTTACCCTTATCATATTCCTACCAATAGTCATTAACTTTCCAGACGTTCAAACCGTCAGTATGATTTTCACCCTTTATACTTTATACATTTTGTTATTGAGCTTCGAGTTAGATCCCAGAGTGATCCCCGAGGACCCTTAATCCTACACACGCATGATTTGCGACAGCCAGTGCCGAGAGCACGAGCGAGGGCCAAGCGAGCCCATACTTAATTATTTTGTATTCATTTTCAATGTTTTATAATAAGTTTGACAGTAAAGGCATAATGCCGAATAGCGAGGACCAATGGGACTCATCCCGGTCTACTTTATTAAGAATAGCGCTAGTTGCGTTAGATTTAACTATTTTATGTATTCTCGACACAGCGATAGCCAATAGGAGCGATTCCTGGCAATTCGACATAGTTTTACAGAGTTTCAGATTGATTTATGATTTTGCAAGGCCAAGAGCCAATGAGAGCGCGAGGCGCAACTTATTCCGATGAGCGCGACGGATCGACCAATAGGAAGCGAGCGTAGCTCCGCGAAGCAAGAGAATGTCGTGAAGCGCGTAATTGCATTATATAACTTCATTTACGTTTATTTTAGTTTATTCCCTGTCGAGACAAGTACGATTAATCGTATTATATGCAGAATGATGCATTACTTATTATTTTATATACTTACCGTTTGGATACTTACCGACGATGTTCACCAGTCCATTGATTGGGCGAGACGATCCCGCGAAGACCCGGTACCTGAAAGAAAGGGAGAATTAATAAAAATTGATTCTAGTAATTACGCTACTTACCTGGTTAAATAGGGGAACGTCAAAGAGACCATTTTCGGTCACTCGGAAATCGTTCCGAGTGACTTGTCGCGAGTTTGCACATAGTGCAGATTGCGACGGCTGGCATTGGTTGCCGCGTCAGCAAGCGAGAGCCCATGTCCGCCGTTGCAACGCCAATGCAGTATCTCAGTTAATTTTTGAGCTGAGCCAAAAAGATCGGCTCAGCCAATAGGATAAGCGCCGAAGGGATCGTGTCGCTCGTCACCAAGCGACGCGATAGGTTGAATAGGAGAGCGCGCGAGATTACACGGTTTTGCGCGTGAAAGCGAGGCAACACGCCTGCGCAAGCATGAAAGTGGGGGGATGAGGAACGTTCCTCCCGGACAGTCTACGCGAGAACATCGAGGCGCGCACATCTTTCGAGTGTCGCGCGACAATACTCGATCCCGTATGCTTATCTCGTGGCCGTATACGATAATTACGCGACTATTAACCACGCGTTAACCGGTATTAACCGAGATAGCTCGAAACGACGGTACTCAGTGTTCGTTAACGATCGACGCGAGTGAGCGCGCGATAGAACCTGTCCGTGCGTGTACCGAGATACTGTAACTGTGAAATTATTAAACTATTATTTGTTTATAATAAACAAAGAGTGATTATTTGCGACCCCAGTGAATATCCTCTCCGTATATCCGTGTCACACGTGTGCTTAAACCGGGCGTTGCCAACGGCCTTGAACACGTCCGCGGCGTGTACATCGGCGGCCGCACAGCCAGAAGGAAGGACGGGGCACCGCATAGCAACAGGGTTTCTGTATATTTCCCGAAAGATACAGTGGCGACCGTAATTTCTGCCCAAGTAGTAAGTGGCATGTACTTTGATTTTAATATCATTAATCGTTGATCCGGTCACAACCTAACCTTACCTTGCAGCCGTCCGCTGGGCTGCACCAACTGCCGATCAGCCAAGCGGCGGCCGAGACAACAGCCGAGGAGCCATCGGCCAGATGCGGCGACGCAGCAGCACCAGCAGCAGCAGTAACAGCAGCAGCGGCGAGCCCTAGGCGATGACAGCAGGAAAGAAGCGTGTGGCCAGCGGGCCGACTAAAACGAACGACGTGCAATTAGATTAGTTTTATATTAATTACGATGCGACGGAATAAAGAAAACGCGCATCAAGATTAATAGATTTACAAAGATTTATAGCTCCTTTCCGTGCATGTGTTAAACAAGCGAAACGCGAGACGGCGAAACCGCGGCAACGGAGGGACGCGAAGCGCGGCAGCGCGAGAACAAAGAATCGGCGAAGCGATCGTCCGAAAGGGATACCCGGTCGTGGGTATGACGAGCGATCGCGGACAAAACGTTTTGCCTAATCTCGAGCATATGGGAGGGCGGTGGAGCAAACTCGGTGACGCGAAGCAGAAACCGCTTACCGCTAAGCAAGCGTGTTGTAGAGTAACTTCAGACTTGTCCAACCGAGTTTCGAGCATATCGGAGTGCGGCGAGATAAACTCGATGACGCGAAGCAAAAACCGCTTACCGCTAAGCAAGCGTGTTGTAGAGTAACTTCAGACTCGTCCGACCGAGTTTCGAGCATATCGGAGTGCGGCGAGATAGACTCGGTGACGCGAAGCGAAACCCGCTTACCGCTAAGCAAGCGTGAAGGAGAGTCGACTAAGACTCGTCCGACCGAGTTTCGAGCATATCGGAGTGCGGCGCGATAAACTCGGAGACGCGAAGCGAAAACCGCTTACCGCTAAGCAAGCGTGTTGTAGAGTCACCTCAGACTCGTCCCACCGAGTTTCGAGCGTATCGGAGTACGGCGAAGCAAACTCAGTGACGCGAAGCGGAAACCGCTTAATGCTAAGCAAGCGTGTTGTAGAGTCCACTCAGACTCGTCCTACCGAGTCTCGAGCGAGTCGGAGCACGGTAACGCAAATCTGGGCGAAAAAGCGGAAACCGGTTAATACTAAGCATACGCGTTGCAGAGTCGACAGAGACTCGTCCTGCCGAGTCTCGAGCGAGTCGGAACGCGGTAACGTCAGATCGGGGCGAGAAAGCGAAACACGCTTGACACTAAACAAGCCTGTGATCAACATCACGGGATATCGGCTTGCCGAGTGTCAAACGATTCGAGACGCGGATACGCGGAAAAGACATTACTTTGTAAGTCTGAGCATAGAGCTTCTATTGCGAAAGCATCTCGAATCATCTAGAAATTACGGCGAGGAGAATGTCATCCTTGAATAGCACCAAGCGTACATATGCTTTCGCAAATACGCGAAGTGCGAAGACGAGAATCGGAACGCGGAAAAGTAAACGCGAGTTAGCCACAGGTGTACGGCAGATGTGCGGCCGAGAACAATGTGGCTATTCAAAAGCGAGCGAGCGGAATGCGGCGAGTTGTGCGAAAACACACAGGTGTTTGCCAGATGTGCGAGCCGGAACAATGAAGCTGTTGACACAGCTGCGTGCGAAAGGCCTGGAAGAATGGTCAGGGCGCGTAGTGAGGATGGCCCCAGCGACAGCGAGGCAGGGCAAGCGAGCCCAGCGATCGAGGATTCGTCTTTCGGGACTCGATGCGAGCGGTCGCATCGAGAGCCAACACTCACAAACTCGTCTTCCTAAATTCTCGCGTAGTATCTTAACGGAACGGAACTCGCGAACGGCAAGCGATCAGAGAGCGAGAACGATCCCGCTCAGCGGTCAGCGTAATCCCGCTTATTCGACAATAACGTTCATGTAACTGAAAAAAGGAGAAATAAATTATATTCTACCTATTATTCGTAAAACTTACGTGTGACACTTATTGCAAAACCATCCGGCGGCGAAGAACCTGAAAAGGCTTTCATCCATACCGAACCTACTTACCTGTCGGCCGCCCGAAATCCT
>NW_020224746.1:0-1144 GCF_003070985.1 Temnothorax curvispinosus
ATCACCGCTGCTCACCGATGTCCAGGATCACCGCGTCTGGGAGCTGGTGTGACGTCCTGGGTGATGCGAGGTGGCTCGATCCGGCAGAACGTCTCCGTTGACGGGTTCTTTTTCTTGCAGTTAAGGAGGTAAAACCCCAGGATAATTAGCTGTTGGTCGGCGATGTAGATTATGGCTCCTTGGATCCGCGATGTAGATTATGGCTCCTTGGATCCGTTGAAGGTAGGTAATTCAATAATCTTCAATAATCTTTATCTTTCTTTTGATATAAAAAGTATGATATTTATTGTAGAACTTTTACGATACAAGTGGTTTATGTGGGAGGATGGAACAAGTATAAGATATGTGACCTTTCCTGGCTCGTTCCACACTCTCCGTCGAGAGGGTGAAAGATCCTGCTTTTATACAATTTTGGAAACGGTAGTGGGAGGTGACCGCACCTCATTACAATGAGTCATAAGGCGTTGTCTAGCGGATGTGAGTCTACTTCTAGGGGTGTGGCTCGCTTGCCAGCAATGAGTCATAGGGTGGTGTCTTGAAATTCATTACCTTATATGGTCATGCGTGGCGTTCTGCTTCGACATGTCCATATATGGTCTTGCTAAGACTTGCTTCACTCGAATGAGTCATACAGGTGACTCGTCTGAATTCTATTTTTATTCTCTAGTCTAACGGCGATTTGTATTGAGAGCGATACTTCCTTTTATTATTAAATTTCATTATTAAATTTTAATATGACTTTTATCATGAAGAAAATATTTAATATTTCAATCGTAAAAGGTGCAAATATATGTTGAATATTATTTAGATTTCTTTAGACATACTTTACATACAGTAGAATAATTGAATAGTACAATTAAAGTCATTATTAGCATGTCTAAAGTATAAGAGATATTGCTCTCTTTGTCTAATAGTTAATATGGTATATCTGACTCTCTCTTTCTTTCTTTCAGATCATACAATACTCGCATCTCGCTCGGATTCGTGTTCCTTATGCTGCGCATAATACAATTTTATCTTTCTCGAATTCGTGAGTAACGCTTCGGCGCTTGACATTCGATATTTATATTAATTTTGGTAAGTATATATATTTGTTAATAATAATATTAATAAAAGTGATGTTAGCGGTGTTAATAATGATTCT
>NW_020224747.1:0-3781 GCF_003070985.1 Temnothorax curvispinosus
TTTATTTCTTCTAAGTCGTCATCAAACATTTTAAGTTTGTGACTTCTATCTTTCTTAGTGCAGTTTCTTGCTGCTCTGTTGTCATGACTATAAATTTTCTCGTGCTTAGATACCAGAGTATATAGTATATATCCAGTGTCAGTATATTCCACCAACACACCAATAGCTGTCTTGTCGAATTTCGACGTAGGCTTTGGTACTCTTGCATATCCAATGCATCCGAATTTCTTTATTTGTTCAAAATGACAACTTGTTTCTGATGAAAACTTCTTCAATGGGATCTCGTACTCTAAAGTCTTATGTGGAGATCTGTTGTACGCATGCACAGCAGCGTCAACTGCCAACTCCCACATACTTTTTAGTAATCCCGAGTCGAGCATATATGTTCTTACTTTCTCTTTCAACGTTCTGTTGAACCTTTCTGCAACTTCATTGTGTTCTGGAGTGTACGGTGATGCAAATATGGCTTTTATCTTTTCTCTTTTTAATACCTCTTTAAAAGCACCACCCGTAAATTCCTTGTCTTGATCTGACTTTGCATAGCACAGCTTTTCTTCTTTTCCTAGTAGATTTCTGGCGGATATAAGATATTTCTCTAGAGCCTCTCCCGATTCATCTTTTCTCTTCAGAGAGTAGGCTTTTGCTAATCTAGAATAGTCATCTATAAAAGTGATTATAAACCTCTTTTGCCCTGGATAGGATGTAGGTTTTATTGGACCCATGATGTCCGTATGTATTACCTGTAGTGGTCTCTGTGCTCTATTTCTGTTTTCTTTAAATGGCAGTTTTGCCATCTTTGCCATTATACATACTTCACACTCTAATATGGAGTTATCAAACTTTACATTCTCTAATCTCTTTTCTAGTTTTTGTAATTGTTTTAAATAGTTTAACGATGCATGACCTAATTTAACATGCCTTAACATCGCCTCATTTATTTTCTCTAGTTTCTTTACTTTTTCAATTACTGAGTTTTTACACATTTTTTCTATATTCTCTATTGTCTGTATATCCTCCAACTTAATGACTTGCTCGAGTTTAGCATTGTTGTGTTCTATATTTTTGTTCACATTTGTGAGCTCTCCTTCATTCTCCCTCCCAATCGCAGAACCAACATTATCCTTCTCATCTAATTCTCCCTCCGAAATGGATAATTCATTGCTCTAAATGTTTGTTTGCGATTGTTCAGGAAGCTCACTATGTGTAACAATTTCTGCTCTACATCTGTAAATTCCTTTAAAAACTATTTTATTTGTCAGTTTATTGTAAATTTTAAACACTTAATCATCTAAATAAATACTGAACCCTGCATCAGCCAACTTTCTTAAATTTTTGGATACTTCCTTTGCTGCAATTACATTTGTTAATTTAATGACTCTCTTTTCTTTTCATTCGTTATTAGCAAAAGATCTCCTTTACCATCTATTAAAATGTTTGCAAGCTCATTTTTATATTCGCGCATTTAATAACTCTATCTTTACATTTTTCAAACTTTGACAGAATAAAATTCTTATTCACAATATGATCCGTAGCACCCGAATCTGCAGTAAAATTGACTATCTCTTTTGAACTATCTCTATCTTCTATTAATTTAACCATGTATTATTTACCTTCTTCTGATTCTCCTTCATTTGCTGTTTTTGTTGATATAGGTTTCTCAGCTGGTTGTATCTTGGTTATTTTCCCTTTGTTATCTACTCTTTTTGTGCCTTTTTGCACAAATCTACCATTTTTCTTTATGTTTTTATTAACGGTTTTATTTAAATACCTTTTTCCTCTAGCTCTGTTCGCCTGGGCTTCGGCACTCGGACAATTATCACCCTTGTGACCTCGTATCTCCTGGCAGTAGTAACAAAACCAGGCACCAAATTCTATTAGTGGACAGTCCTTCGCCATATGACCCATTCGGTTGCATCTGTAGCATTTCACTTGTTTCATGTTCTCTTCTGCAGCAGCCCTCTGTACCCTGACTTCGGGTTTCTCTAATTTTTCTCTATTCTTGTTTTTAGTCTCTGCTTCTAACTGCATCATAAAAGACTTTATTTCATTTAATTTTCTCTTTTTAGACTCTACCTCTAGTTCTTTAACCGTTTGTTTACTGTTTTCTACTGAACTTTGGGTATCTTTATTGCTTACCTCTAAACGTCTGAGTTTAACTTTTTTTTTCTCTAAGTTTAAACGGGAGACTTCCACCATATTCTCCATTATCTCGGTGGCCTTCATCATTACTTTATCCAGCATTTGCATCGAATTGTCCATTTTTGCGACCAATTTTTCTTGCTTTTCATATAATATTTTGGTTCCAATTGGCAGTACTGGACGGTTCTCTTCCCATGCTTTGGTCACATCTATATTCTCTCTGACTTTAGGCAAGTTCTTTTTTTTTTAGGATTGCACCTCTTCTTTCCATCTCCTTTTTATCTTTTGCTTCTATACGGAATTTTGAAATTACTATTTTTATTTTCTTTGAATGCATATATATATATTATTCTTCTGGACTGCTTTATTTTCAAAAAAATACTCTCTTACCTCTATCTTTTCTTACTGTCTCCTCGTTTTTATTTTTTGCTTCTCTATCTATTACCGTGATAAAGCTGTTATCGCTGTCGTAGTCGACCAGCGCATCTTGGCCTTCTTCTTCCATCTATATCGGGATTTAAATATCAATTGAACATTAGCATTCCTCTTTTGACAAGATAAACCAACATTCGTATTGACAAATAATAATTTACAATTTCTATCACTAGATCTCTTTCAGCGATAAAAATTTAATGCTTATGAGGCTATATAAAACGCACTGCAATTCACAATAACCCCAAAGCGAGAAAACCACGCGTCTCTGCAGGGCTATCCGCACGCGCACACCACTGTCCGGTGCGATCCCCAGCACTGCTGAAAAGATCTATGGGAGCTCGAGTTGATCATGCACACGCACGGGGCCCATACAAATTTACGCAGCTTCCCTAAACAGTAACCAAGCTACACCGCACAGCAAGTCATGCTCAATTACCGACCCAATACATATCGATATAAAAAAAAATAAACTCATATAGAGTCATATAGAGTTTTTATACATACGCATACACATACATATACATGTATCGCAATCTAGCCATCTAGCATATGCATACATTTACATGTATCGTAATCTAGCCATCTAGCATCGATGCTGTGTTGTTAGTCGAAATCGATTATGTGTTTGTGCGCGCCCGGCAACAAGTTCCGCGCGCCAAAAAATGACTCGTCTCTCACGATCGGACTTCCGCGCGCCAAAAGAAATGACTCTCGCCGTTCACGATCGGACTTGCACGCGCACGTCGCCGACTTGCTACCAAGCGGCATTTTTCTATCTCTTTTTCCTTCATCATTCTCTACTTCTTTATTACACTTTACACATCTATTCTCTAATTCTCTTATTACCATTATTACCTCTATTTCTATTTCTCGAGAAAAATGGCAAAAACATCTATCTCCTTGTAACAGTATTTATCGAACGAACAATCTTATTAACTGAGAATTCTCTCGTTTTGCTCGTCAGCAACGAGGAATATTATTTACTTACCCTATAATCTTCTAGATGCTTCTATCTCTTTCTATGCCCTTCGCCGGCGTCTCACACACTTCGTATATACACTTTCGTGCTATGTTCCTCACGCAGAGGAATCGTGCCCTGGGCCCATAACCTATTGGAAATATAATCAGGGACGACTTGAAATGTGGTGAGATGAGCAGGAAACACAACAATCTTGGTCTTTGTACACTCTGAATACTGTCTTTATTA
>NW_020224748.1:0-947 GCF_003070985.1 Temnothorax curvispinosus
AAAATTTTGTTCTCAGTTGTTCCAGTGGAGAACACGATAGTTTTAAAGCGGGAAGCCTGGAACAAGATTTTTAACAAAGAAAATCAAAAAATAATATTTCCGATGAAGAGTAAAGTACCCTTTAGGTTCTTGTTTTGGGCTTAAAAATTTCGTTCTGAGTTGTTCTGAGCGGTTTGAAATATATTCTAGATCGACAGTTTTGTAAATCATTTTGTTTACGAATAAATGGCTAAAAACTGTTATTTTAAAATTTTTTCTTCTTTCAATATCTCTTAAAGTTTTTAACCAATCGAATTAATACTTTGGAACAATGTTTGGAACAACTAGAACAATCTGTAGCGATAAAAAAATTTTTGATTTTTGAAAAAGGGGGGCCAACGGAAAATAGTTTTTTTTATTTTCTGGATTTTCGGTTTGATTTAGGGATCTGTCCTTTTGGAACAATATTTGGAACAACTAGAACAATCTGTAGCGATAAAAAAATTTCGATTTTCGAAAAAAGGGGGGCCAGCCAAAAAAATCGTTTTTTTTATTTTATTAAAAAACTGTTTGGAATTAAGGAATATCGTTTTGGAACAATGTAGTACAAAGTCAGAACAACCTGGAACAACTTTCAAAAATATGAATTTCAAAAAAAGGGGGGCTAACTTCATACACTCTTTAGAAAAGCTGTTGTCTGATGTCTTCATAAACAGTCAACAGCTAAAAAATCGTTTATTACACCGAGCAATTAAAATAATCGATCGAAAAAGTCTGCCAAAACGATCGAAAAAGTCTGCGAAGGCTTAAAAGCTCAGAATAAATCAGGTAAAAAACCTTTATACTGATCGCAAATTCAGAGAAACTAGAACAGACCGTTTGTCAATTTAGGCAAATGGACACGCTTCACAAGAAGCAACCATTTCGCTTCAAGCCAAGGACACAGTATCAGTCTTCGAGTCGAGACA
>NW_020224748.1:1047-1610 GCF_003070985.1 Temnothorax curvispinosus
ATTTCGCTTCAAGCCAAGGACACAGTATCAGTCTTCGAGTCGAGACAACAGCCAATTATATATATATATATATGTCTCGACTCGAAGACTGATACTGTGTCCTTGGCTTGAAGCGAAATGGTTGCTTCTTGTGAAGCGTGTCCATTATATATATATATATATATATATATATAGTAGGATTGGCAGGCAGGCTTTATCATTCGCTGACAAATGGAAAAAAATAATTCAGATATATAAAGGAAGATGTCCTGACTGACTGACTGACTCACTCACTCACTCATCAACGCCCAGCCCAAACCCCTGAACCGAATTTTTACCAAAAGTATATTAAATAGTACACTTGTACAATAGTACACTCGAATGACCGAATCTCAAAGAATTGTACATAAAATAGGGGTTGAATTTCCCGGGGAGTGCTATCAAGTATATAATTTTTCTTTACCGATCTTTTTGGAAAGCGGTATCAGAAGTTTGACGAATTTTTCGGGAAATAATTAATTGAATTTTAAATAATTGTAGAGAGAGAGAGAGAGAGAGAGAGAGAGAGAGAGAGAGAGAGAGAG
>NW_020224748.1:1710-12446 GCF_003070985.1 Temnothorax curvispinosus
GAGAGAGAGAGAGAGAGAGAGAGAGAGAGAGAGAGAGAGAGAGAGACTATTTGCGTGTCTGATTACATATGTCCTCCGGGGCAAAGCCCGGGTAACCAGCTAGTAATTATATATTAAAGCTTATTATCGAATATGAGTTTCCGAGTAGCGAATATGAATTTAGTAAAATCTCTCGTCAATATCACTCTTCTGAACAGAGGAGTATCTCCAAACAAAAATAAAAAAATTTAATCCATTTATTCTTTCTTTTGGTGTCAAAACCTGATAGTAATAAAATGTCTAAAAGCCGGCTACACACGTTCCGGTAAAACTGTCAGGTATGCCTGCGCAGGCACGCCTGTGCAGGTCTACCGGATGCCCGTAGTGCACTCACACGTTCCGGTAAACCTGCCAGTATTCACGCTGACCATGGCATCGACAGACGATGCTTTAGCGGTAGTCGGCTTATTATTAGCAAAAAAGTGTGTAAAACGTAAGATAAAACGTGAAATATGGTGTAAAGAATGGCTGAAAAAAAGACAACATTATTCACATGTGAACTTGTTAAATGAACTGCAGTTTGCACCTAAAGATTGGCATAATAAACACATTGCAACCTTAGGTGCAGTTACAATAAATGCGTTAAGTTTAATAAATGAAGTTATTTTGCCATGGAATTTCACCTTCATTTACAAAATAATTCATAAAATCTTCTCTAACTTTTTTTAGCAGCATTAGTGGTATTTCCTGGGTTTCTACGATCTAAACTTTCCATGTTAGAGTCTCTTGTTGTCTCCATTCTTCATGGATATACATATAATATCGATATTCGATAGCTAAATCGCGCCAATGGCCGCTCTCAGGCTTCTCTTTGGTGGTACACACGCTCCGGTTTGCCTGCGCAGGCCACTCCGGCGCAGGCATATCGAATGACTTTTCGTATTTGCTCCGGTCGCCTGCACAGGTCAAAATAACTGCGCAGTTTTATCATCTACACGTTCCGATAGACCTGCACAGGCGTGCCTGCGCAGGCATACCTGACAGTTTTACCGGAACGTGTGTAGCCGGCTTAAACAAAGTTATCGAGTCACCCTATTTTAAAATGGAGAATCTCGATCGGCAAAGAATCTAGTAACTCACAGTTTATGGCTTTTTTATCTCAAAAACGAGTATTTTCTAGTTAACGTTCATGAAAATAGTGGAAAATATCTGAGATTTATTTTTAAGTTTCAAATTTACTGAAACCAATCATGAATACCTTAAGAAGTCGAGGTTTTTTGGTCAACAATATATCTAGATAGTAATTTTTTTTGCATTAGCAGAAGTTTCAAACTTTAAAAAAGGGAACGTAATAGAGTCGTAACAGTTTTTTAGAAGAACTGGGATTTATTTTAAATAAAGAAAGAAGTTGCTTAACCCCGTCTCAAAGGTCCAAGTCTTTCGGCTTCATCTTTAATCCAGTTACATACACCATTGAATTATCTCATAAAAAACTTAATTTGAAAGTTTACAGTTGGAGAATCATGTAAGATTCGAGACTTTACGGTACTATTTGGAATATTTAATTCATGTTGTCCAGCAGTAACATATGGGTTTGTTGCACTGTAAGAGCTTAGATTCTTTGCATTAATGCGAGTGACGGAGATTACGAAGAGAATATAATTATAAAGTCTTAAGGAGTGGAAATCTGGATTGCTAGGAGGTTAAAAGTTAAAAGTCAAATTAACTATTTAGAACTTTCAAGTGCCTTTTTTGGCGCTAAAAAAAGTTTTGCGACTTCCATGATGACTCCAAGAGACAATACAACAGCAATAGTATATGTGAATAAAGCAAAGAGGGTTTAATTCCTAGTTACTTACAGAATTGGCACGAGAAATTTGGGAATGGTGTGAAATTAAAGAAATCTGGATATGTGTGCTGCATATACCTTTCAAAACAGAATGTCTATGCTGATGCAACTTCTCGAATCACAAATATATATAGACACGTAAGAGCTGTCTAATGAGGCGTCCAAAAGATGTTGAAAAGTTTGAATTTTTCACTATTGATTCTTTCACAACATAATCAAATATAAAAGTTGAAAAATGTCTTTTGTTCGAGGTGTTTAAATCCAGGTGTATTTAGAGTAGACGCTGTTATTGTTTAAAATATATACATTATATACATTTTCCATCTCCCCTTTTTTGCTCTTGTATTGTCGGCTTAAAAGAAATTCACTACTGATGAAACTGACGGAATAATAGTCGGGTCAAACTGGCCCACTCAACCTTGGTCTCTTTTATTCAATTCATTGCTTAGGGGATCACTCATGTTTAATCAAAATAAAAAACTGTGAATATCTTCTTGCAGAGAAATTACACACCCATTAGCAAAAAACACTCTCCCTAGTGACAGGACGACTGTCAGGGAAGCATTTTTGAAGAAAGGGCTTACCGCTGAAGCAACCGAGATCATGGCCGACTTTATAGTACGATCTATGATGAAGCAATACGAATGTCCGTTGAAACAAAATGATGGAGTTTTTTTTGTTACAAAAAAAAACAAAAAAAAACAAAAAAACGACATGTTTAGTACACGAACAAATTGATAGAGTTTCGTCCATAGCGATTTCATAAGGCGCTAAATATGGGACATTAAACTCTGATAGAGCAGTTATAGCTCTCATTACATCAGGAAATATATCTGATGACAAATTAATATCACGTTTCATACGTGGCAAAAATAAATAAATAAATAAATTAATTAATTAATTAATAAAAAAAAAGTTCTACTCGACAAAAATATGCTACCATGGAATACTGACTCGGTTGTTCACTACATCGAGACCTTGTCTGCTACAGAAGAACTAAAGATAAAAAGTCTTGCTGAAAAAACGACAACGTTACTAATGCTAGTTACTGTATGAAGATTACAAACGCTAATTAACATCAATAATATATAAACGACTAAATTAAAAATTAAAATAAAGATACCTGAAATTATTAAAACATCAAGACCTGGAACAAGTCAACCTAATTCATTATTACCATTTTTAGGTATAAAAGAAGTTTGTATAGCTAAAGCACTCTTAGAATATATTGAGTGTACAAAAGAGTTATGAGGTATACATAAAAGTTTACTTATTTCAACGGTGAAACCACACAAACCAGTTGGTGTTTAAACTTTGAGACATTGGATTAAATTTCTGTTGAAAAAGGGATTAACACAGAAGATTTCATTGTATACAGCATTAAGCATGTAGCTGTATCTAAGGCCAATACAAGTTGCAAATAAAACATTTGCCGCGTCTATCTTGGAAGGTAGGCCAGTCATTAAAGACAATCAATTCACTTTAATTACAAAAGTTTTCAAATTTTGATGGAATATTGGGTGAGTTGAAATAACAATAAATCTCATTTTGCAACCATCCCCGAGGTCCGGAACATGCTAAACATTGCAAAAAACGTTAATTTATTATAACTTTGCGAAAAAAATTACAAAAGTCCTGCAAACTTAAAGTAATGTCTATTGTAATATTTTCCACAATGTGTTAGATTTGCAACCTATTTTGAGGCGCGCAACATTGAATTTTTTGACGTAGAACTACGTCTTTCTCCGCGGTATGAGGGGTACCCACGGATGCGACGATACAACGAAAATATGTCACACTTTAAAATTTAGATCTTCGAAACTAATAATCGTAGAGTAATCATTGACATCTCATTTTAAAGCTTAAGAAGTCCTATTTATGATAAATCTAGCCCAAACTTTCTATTTCTTTCCGTTTCGTTATAGTAGCGTTTTAAAGTTTCGCAACTTGTAGATTCAACGAAAACATGTCTCACTTTGAACGTTTGGATCTTCGAAACTAATAATCGTAGAATAATGAATAACATCTCATTTTAAAGCTTAAGAAGTCCCATTTATGATAAATCTTGACCGAACTCTATTTCTTTCCATTTCGTTATAGTAGCGTTTTAAAGTTTCATAAAATTTCTTGTAGATTCAACGAAAACATGTCTCACTTTGAACGTTTATATCTTCGAAACTAATAATCGTAGAGTAATGAATGACATCTTATTTTAAAGCTTAAAAAGTCCCATTTATGATAAAACAAGAGAAAGAGAGAGAGAGAGAGAGAGAGAGAGAGAGAGAGAGAGAGTAATGAGTTCTTATATCTTTAATTCCCCTTTGAAATGTAAGTAAAATTAATATAGACGAAAAATAAGAAAAACATTTATTGTTTTATTTCTTTAAAATAAATTTATGTTTGAAAAAATCAAACAAGCACAGTAATAACTGTGCCGCAAACACGTAGAACTACGTCTACTGCACAGTATGGGCACAGCAACAACCGTGCCGCAAGCAACACGTAGAACTACATCAACTGTCACTGATGATGATTGACGTGATCAAGGAAGGCCAAGGCCCACACCGGGCTGTAGCGCCGAGTTTATCATCAGTGACAGTTGACGTAGTTCTACGTTGTTGCTTAAAAAATAAACAAAAACAAAAAAAAAAACAAACAAAAAAAAAACAAACAAAAACAAAAAACAAAAAGCAAGATGTTTTATCATAAATGGGACTTCTTAAGCTTTAAAATGAGATGTCATTCATTACTCTACGATTATTAGTTTCGAAGATATAAACGTTCAAAGTGAGACATGTTTTCGTTGAATCTACAAGAAATTTTGCGAAACTTTAAAACGCTACTATAACGAAACGAAAAGAAATAGAGAGTTCGGGCTAGATTTATCATAAATTTTTCTTGAAACGACTTCGTTTGTGTTTCAATATCCTTATTGTGGACAAACATAAGGAGTGTGTCGGGTGGTTGATTTAAAGACGATAGTTTAACTTTTCTGCATGAATAACACATTCTACGTGCTTAAGTTTTAAACTTTTTTACTTGACAATGATCACATATTGCATCCATTTTCTCAATTATTACACTCGGATGAAATTGATATTCGTAATTTGAATCATAACTGCCTCTAATTTGAAATCGGACCGCATAAATGTTTTCGTGGATTAAACATGTCGTAACCGGTCTTTTTCTACTCGAGTTTCACACTATTGAGTCATTTCGGCTTTTCCAATATTTCACTTACCGATCAGTGACATCATCCCTTGGTTTACCCAGGCGTTTTTTCGGAAATTTTGAGATTGGTCGCTCGCGATGTACACAGAACTTCGATTTTTCAATTAAAAAACCAAGAAATAAAATCGGTAATCGGTAAGTGAAATATCGAGGTAATATCTCTTTAAGAAAATATCTCTTTAAGATTCGGTCAATTATTTCCCGAAAAATTGGAAAAATTTCGGATACCGGTTCTAAAAAAGATCGGTAACAAAAAATTATACACTTCATATCACTTCCCGGAAAATTCTACCCCTGTCTCACATATAATTCTTTGAGATTCCGTCAATTATTTCCCGAAAAATTGAAGAAATTAGAAAATCCAGTTTTCAGAAGATTGGTAACGAAAAACTATACACCCTATAGCACTCCCCGGGAAATTTTACCCCTACTTCATATACAATACTTTCAAAATCGCTCCAATAGTTTCTAAGATTACCCCGAACAACACTACAAATTTTTCCCCTTTATATAATAGTAGAGATAAAACTTCTTAAGGGGATCCTAAAGCCGTCTGTAATACCGGCTTTTTTTCTTAGCACTAATCTTTTAATTGACTTTATAGAAATGCAAAATTCTTGTTTAGAATTAAAGTACGCATCAAAATCTAGGTCATGGTGGTCAAATTTATATCAAAAACAAAAAAAAATTAATATTTTTGTTAATTTTTGGTATACGTGACGACAATATTTGCTTTGTACAAAAATTCCACGATAAATATCCACAAAATTAGACCGGCATGACCTAGAGACAACATTTAAGAACAATATCGTGCAATTAGATCTAAGATTGAAAACCTAGAAAAAAAGATTACTTTATATAACTTTTATATGTGCAAAAGCACATTCAGGTTGACAGGATAAGCAATATTGCGTGTGGCAAAAGATGGCGCAGTAATCGAACAAAGACAGATGCCTCTCGTTAGACAAGGACAGATATAGATATATGACAAAAAAACAGAATTAGAAATGTTGACATTATCGACGTCGAGGAAGTTCAGCCTTCACTTTAGGATCCCCTTAAGCTTTAAAATGAGATGTCAATGATTTTTATAAAATAACTTATAAAATAATTTTTGTTTGTAAGTTGGAGGAAAAAATTGCAAAAGTGCTGCAAACCGATAGAATAACTTTTACAACTACCCCGAACAGCTGTACCAATTTGCCTTCTATGTTACACGCAACATATTTTTTTTAAATTAATGATGGAACAATTGTTTATTTGGTCGTAATTTTGCCAAAAAAATTGCAAAAATTTTGCAAATTGGTTGCAAACGTTGAGATTATTTTTCGTCACAAGCTGTTAAGTTTGCAACCTCGGACAAGGTCCGCAACCTTGAAAAATTAGCAACAATTATTATTTTGCACTTTTTACAAGCGTGAAAAAATTGCAAAAGTTTTGCAAATTTTACGGAGTGCTTCAAATGTCTTACTTTATCCGAATATAAATTTGCAACCCTCTACTAGTTACGCAAATTATTGCAACTTATTAATGAATAATTTTGTGTTACAAAATTAATGCAAAAGTGTTGCAAATCCAGGGAAACAAATAAAAAATACATTTACACATGATGTCGAATTTGCAACCTTCTATCTGTCACGCAAAATATTCAAATCAAATATATTTTTCTTTACTTTTCGATGATTGTATTAATGTACTGAGTATTTATTGATGGAATGTGAGTTAAGGAGATCGAATACAATATTTTGACTCCGACGATTGTTACATTTAGAAAGTTTTGAAAAGTTAGGAAAATGATGATTTCTTCATTCAAAATACAATTACTTTGCGATTTTTGCAGAATTTAAAAAGGGGACAAGACACTCAGTAGGTAAGCTAGGCCGATTCTAACTAGGGAGCAATGAGGGGGGGTGAGGGGCGAGGGGGGACCGCGGGCGGGAAAGGAACCGCGGGCGAGGGGGAACCGCGGGCGGGGGAAACCCGGGCGGAAGGAGAACCGCGGGCGGGGGGGAAACCGCGGGGGAGGGGGAAGGGGGAACCGCATGTTTCGGGCGCCGCGGGGGGAGAGGGGAGGGGAAAACCGCGTGTTTCGGGCCCCGCGGGAGAGGGGGAAGGGGGGAACCGCGTGTTTCGGGCGCCGCGGGAGAGGGGGAAGGGGGGAACCGCGTGTTTTGGGCGCCGCGGGGGAGGGGAAGGGGGGAACTGCGTTTTTCGGGCGTCGCAGGGGAAGGGGAAGGGGGAACCGCGTTTTCCGGCGCCGCGAGGCGAGGGGGGTTCGCGTTTTCCGACGCCGCGAGGCGAGGGAGGTCCGCGTTTTCCGGCGCCGCGGGGTGAGGGGGTCCGCGTTTTCCGGCGCCGTGGAGCGACCGCGTTTCCGCCGCGCCGCGGGGCGAGGGGGGATCCGCGTTTTCGCCGCGCCGCGGAGCGTTCGCGTTTTCCGGCGCCGCGGGGCGAGGGGACCCGCGTTCGCGTTTCGCCGCGCCGCGGAGTCCGCGTGACGTCACACGGAACGCTCGCGTTATCTCTCCCTCGTAGATGTTTCTCCCCCGTCCCCCGTTTGTCTTCTCGTTCGCGCGGTGTCTCGCGCCCCCGTCCCCCCGTTTGCGCGAGTCTTCTCGTTCGCGCGGTCTCTTTCCCTCGCGCGTTCTTGCTCGCGATCACGTATCTTTTCTTCGCCAACGATATTTAATCGTTCAGATTTTCGCAATATTTAATTTTTAATATTACATTTAAGTAAACGATAAACGAAGACAGCTTTATGACAGGAAATGGGATGAACGGTAAATGAAAAGGAAAAACTTTTTAATCATATTATATGCATTTATTTATCATGTAGCGCATTATACACAATAGTATTCAAAGCGTAGGCTAATAATTCGCAATCAATAATCGAATTTTTATCATAAACGTCACGCAAGATTGTAACTGCGTTACATTTATCGGTGATACAATTTTGACGTAAAATTGTTACAAATTGTTTGAATTTTTCACTTACGCCGTGAACATTTTGACATTGTTGAAAATACACATTCTCGACACAATGTTCTAGTTCGAACAGGAAGAGTACAGTTGACGGTTTCATGTACAAGCTGGTGCCGCACGACGTCAATTTTACAATATCTGCGTCACGTATTTTAACAAGCTCCAGATCTCGAAATGTTAGCGATGATGGTGCCGATGACTGTAGATGCGCTGTATATGTGCACGTTTTTCGATGAATGTCACCCACGTTGCATGTAGCAGAATTATCCGATTGCCTCGGTTACCGCCAATAAGTATATCCACAGAGGACATAGGTCCCGCGTTGATTCCAACATCCAAAAATTTATACGCTGTTGATGTCAAGGCAAATCTTCTTCCCAAAATACGTGGCGTATAACGGGGTTTATCAAAACTGAAAAAATACAATTATATGTTTATAAAAGTTTTTTTTTTGCACAAGTATATATGAAAATTAGCGGTACATACTCATTGTGCTGTTTCTCGCACGTTTCGTCCTGAATCGGAACGTAGTAGTTCGCACCGTGAGTGTTCATCGTATCTGGAGGCTGTTTGCGACGTACTCGAACCGTATCGAACTCTCGACTGCGCTCTAGAATCCTCGTAGACCATTTATACATACCCAAAACTGCAAATCTTGCAAAAATAGCGCCAATGCACGGCTGCTGCATGGTGACCGCCACCACAATCCACATATACGTTAAATGTGATATCTTTGTCAAGAACATTCGTGATGAGATCACCTCATCGGGCATCAAATATGATTTCTTTTCAAGAGCATACGTGTCTCGCGATGATTTCATCGAACACGTGCAAAACTGCAAATTTTGCAATTTCGCATAAGTCAATGGAGCGTTATTGTTTTGAAGAACATGTCGCGACGTGTCTCGCGATGATTTTATCGAACACGTGCAAAACTGCAAAATTTGCAATTTCGCATAATTCAATGGAGCGTTATTGTTTTGAAGAACATGTCGCGATATGTCTCGCGATGATTTCATCGAACACGTGCAAAACTGCAAATAGCGCCGATGTACGGCTGCTGCATTGATACAGATCAAATCACCAAAAGTCAATGGCGCGTTTTCGTGAACGTACGTGTCTCGCAATGATTTCATCGAACACGTGTAAAACTGCAAATTTTGCAAATAGCGCCGATGTACGGCTGCTGAGATGAAATTAGATATGATAAGCAAACGATGCATCATTAGTAGAATATAAAATGACGAATCTAGGGGATACGCTCAATAGTCGAGAACTGGAAGTCGTGAGTGCAACAAATGGCGTTAGCAAGAGGATCGTGCAATAACATGGAGCAGGAGTTGTTGGAGCAATCCACCCTGTTAAATTCGAGGGAAGACTTTGCCGCGTGGGAGCAATGATGCGACGAGTTTATCGAATCGTTGGAAGAACAAAGCCGAATTAAACGGCCACGATTATCAATCGATCAGTCATCGATCGGTCTCAAACAGTCATTGGTCGCTTGTATCGCAAGACTCGAAGGTTTGAAAAACTCGGTACGTCAACGTTTCGTACATGTGGGTGCTGGATACAGTGCGAGTGCGACAGGACTCTGATGGCGCGAGATAGATACGGCTTTTAAAATTCGTATATTGACAGGTGCGGTAATAAATTCCAAACACATCGACCCTCGTCAATTTCTCAAAGATGCGGGAGACGTTGTACTCGATCGTGTGCAGAACGTCATGCAACGACATGGCAATGTAAAAATATACACAATGTTTAATGGTGAATTTGTTGCGGGTGACAAACGCGCAAATAAAAGTATCGCAACGAGAAGCTATGAACTCTTTCGTGAGTCCGATCTGCACGAGTGGTACAAGCAACACGTCATCAAGCCTACCTTAGCAAAGCTGGAGGAATTCCAGGAACGTGATAGCGGATGGGCGTTGTCGCGTATACTCAATTTAATGGTAAATGTGAACAAATACAATCCATTGCACGCGGGGTGTTTTGTGGAAATACCGCAAGAAATTAAAAAGAAGAAGGCGGTGATAAACGTGCGATCAATGGACAATGCATGTTTCGCATGGTCAGTGACGGCTGCTCTACATTCAGCCCAAAGAAATGCAGATCTGGAATCGTCGTATCCACATTACACGTCGGTGCTAGATCTTACGGACATTGAGTTTCCAATGACGTTGGATCAAATTAAACGGTTTGAAAATCACAACAACATTTTCATCAACGTGTTTAGCATCGAGAAAAAAAACAAGGAACTTGCAATCCTACCAATACGTGTTACTGACCGAAAGATGGACAGACACGTAAATCTGCTGTACATGCATAACGACAACGTGGGACATTTTGCGTGGATCAAGAACCTATCCCGCCTCGTGAGCTCGCAAATTAATAAACATGGACACACAAAGTACATTTGCGATCGGTAAGTACCTATAGTTCTTTTAATAATACATAGAATATTTTGTGTATAAAAAAAAATTTATATAATTTGCGTTTATTTTTTTGCAGATGTTTGCACTACTTCAGCTCCAACGAGAAATTGGCTGCCCACACCGTCGACTGTCAGGAGATAAATGACTGCGCGATCAAGTTACCGAGCGATAACGACAAGTGGTTGGCCTTTAAAAATCACAACAGGAAGGAACGAGTTCCGTTTGTCGTATACGCCGACCTGGAGTGTACCCTGGAGAAG
>NW_020224749.1:0-5623 GCF_003070985.1 Temnothorax curvispinosus
ACGTTGATAATATTAATCGACGCGTCCGATTCGTGCCACTGTCCCGGCTGCAATATACGCTTCGACGAGAATCCCAGCAGCGATCCAACGTTGTTCGGTTTGTTAAAGTTCACTTTGAAAGCGCACTTGATATCGCTCTTCATCGTATTGTAATTTGCGCGGAGCACTATCGGGTATTCCGCGGCCTCGTCTTCGTAGCTGTTCGCGCGAGCGGTCGCCTCTCGCGCGATATTCGCGATCGACGTACGATCATCGTTGGAACGATTTACGCGTCGCGAGCGTTTTCGTGAAATTTCACGTTTCAAAAACTCATGTATGGCTCGTATCTCGTACGATCCCTCGGGAATCGTAATTTCCGTGTCATCCTCGTCGAAATAAAATTTATTGTTCGAAGAATTCACGTTCGGAATCGTGTGATAAGTCTCAAACAAAACACGTTAGACTGAGCTTGTAGTCACCGTCGCTCAGATCCACGGCGGGAAAATAGTGCTCCGCGAGGATGCTGCTCTTCCCAGTCAGCGTGAACGTTATAGACATGTCGGCGGAAACCGTTAACGAATACTGAGTCACCACGGCGCACCGTCAGGCTTTAAATTAGCGTCGATCGTCCGGAGAAATCGCAGGCACAATTGTCCACAGATGTTCTGATCGTATCGCTGATAAGACGTGCAATTGTACTCGATCTTTGTCACGCTCGGCCCGAAATATCGCACCAATTCTTTCGGCGGTCGAAGATTGCCGAAACTGTCAAAATATACGACTCGATCTTCCCTCTTCGCGTACGCTACCCAATGAGTACCGGGACCCGCTGCATCCAAATTCACGATACCGCTCTCGTTTCGACGTACACCGCCGATCGGTAACGAATCACGCATGAAGACACTTCTGAAGAACGGTACGCGCATACGCCTTGCCAGTCGATTCAATTGTACGTTAGTCGTAATACCCGCGGGCATATTTAACGTCTTTTTGACGTTTTTTTTTTATTTTCGACGCTACTTTTCGCCCGCGTTTGTGCGGGCCGAGATACAGTCCTCGTCCATATTTGTACGGAGCGAGATAAAGTCCGTGACCTTCCACGGCGCAATTGTGACGTTGCATCTCTTCCAGCTGACGCCGCGCGGCTTTGTTATCGTTCACGGCCTTTACGACTCCCGCCGCTCCGCCGGCCAGAGAACCGAGAACTCCCAACAACGGTAGAATCGGCAATACACCGCCTCGTTTCGCTGTCGGAAGTATCCGTTTTTTCGTTAGCTTTTTTTTTTCACCGTTTTCGATTTTTTCGTTTTCAAGCCCATTCCGAGCTTCGTCTTAGCCTTCATGGTCGCCCAGACGGCTGTAGCGGCAGCTCTCTCCCCAAGAGTCGAATCTCTCGCGGTAATGCGTTTTCGCGCTTCCGCAGCGAGTATCTCGTCCGCCGCGTGTCTCTCGGTGAGATCGCGGTTACGCGAATAGGCTATGTCGTGCTCGCGACACGCCGCGTCCAATGGATTAATACCTTGATCGCTTCTCGCCAATCGTTCTTGTAAACGAGTTCCCGGACCGCAAAATTGATAGCTGGAAATGTGTAATTCTAACGGAAGTGCGTTTATCGCGCGATTTAACAGGCCTCCACCATTTTTTTTCGTTGACATTCGCCGCAATCCTTTATCATTGGCGCGGGACCGTCGATGTGCGTTCGCTGCCACGGTTGATTGTAATGTTCGTAACAGCGACGATATGCTTGAACCTCCAAATCCGCCTTTATATGTTCCAGAAGCTTGTCCCACACGTAGTGGACGTGATCGCCGCACGTTTGCAACAGAACGGCTTTTGGCACAAATTGCAGCTGTTTGGCGCTCAAGTCGCGAATATCGGAAGGTCTCGACAGTAGGACGAACATTTTTGCTACTGAGCGATTCGCGGTTCCGCTCGCCTATAAATAGGCGTTCGAGTCAGCCAGAAAGTCGGCAGTGTGGAAAAAAATGAGATTCGTGCGACAACCGTTGGCGATTCGCGTGACGAATTGCGACGACAGATCACGGTCGATGGGAGGCAACATGGAGAAACGCAAGCACGGTACGATGTTACCGACTACTATACGCGCGATCATTTGCGGCCCCTCGAATTGCGGTAAAACCAACGTCTTGATAAGCTTGCTGGAAAGTCCGCACGGCGTACGTTTCGAAAACGTGTACGTATACTCGAAATCGTTGCAACAGCCGAAATATCGATATTTGGAGAATTTGTTGACATCGATCGACGAAATCTGCTACTTTACGTTCTCCAATAACAGTGACGTCATTCCACCGAGCGACGCGCGTCCAAACTCGATCTTCGTCTTTGATGACGTAGCGTGCAATAAGCAAGACTCTGTGGGAGAGTATTTTTCAATGGGCAGGCACTCGAGCGTCGACTCCTTCTATCTCTGTCAGACGTACGCGAGAATACCTAAACATCTGATACGCAACAACGCGAATCTGTTGATTCTGTTCAAACAGGATGGTACCAATTTGAAACACGTGTACAACGATCACGTAAATACCGACATGTCGTACGATGAATTTTGCGCGTTGTGCCACGATTGTTGGCAACAAAAGTATGGATTCGTAGTGATAGACAAGGACAGTGCGCTTTCGAACGGTCGATACAGAAAAGGATTTAACGTGTTCGCGATACCGTAAAAGCGATCAGTCGTTGCCGATACCTCGTCGAAGGTGAAACGTTAGCGTTACAGAGAGAAATCGACACTCTGCTTTTTCCGCGATGGCCGCGATCGACGGGAGCGAGAATATTCGCGAACGCGAGAAGGTCGTAAAAGAGATTGCGAAGACGAGTGATTCGATTCGCAAAAAACTTCGCGCTTTGAAGACCGGTAAGATCGAGGAGGACATTGAGTTGGACACGCACTTTAAACCTCTCATCGGGCCGTTGAAAAAAATCGTTGACAACTCGAGCTTGATCGCGGTGAAAAAAGAGGAGCCGACGGAGAGCGACGCTGACGCGAAAATCGAACCGCTATCCGTTCAACAGCGCGGGCAGGAGGAAGAGGATGCTACACCGAAGAGAAAGAAGAAACGATTAGACTCCTGGTCGGATCTTTCATTGACACCGCGTAAATCTAATCAATCGACAGTACTACCGATAACCTCTACACCGATAACCTCTACACCGACGTAAACCGTGCAACGTACAAGTCCCGAATTTCTTGAAACCGCGAATGTTTTTGAAACCACGGACGACTCGATCAGGAAAACCGTTCATAAACGATTGAAAACGTCGGAGGGTCGACAATGGTTTATAGAATCGTTGGAAGATCACTTGGGTCCAATGAGCCGAATTTACATCGCAGAGGCTTTGAGCGCCTATCCAACGATGGACATAGCGTACGGCGTTTATTTCGGCAATAATGAATTGATGCTCGGTAATAAACGTTTTGACGTGGACAAAGCGGATAACATTTATATCGACGGCGTACGATACGCCGGCACACCCGGTATTTACGAGTTGATCTTCAAGAAAATACCCGATGACAAGCTCTACACGGAGAACGATATGCAAAAATATAGAAACATACTGTTGGCAACGAGTGCTCATAAATTCCAACACGATCCTAACAAGCGACTAAAGGGCAACGTGGGATACAAGTATACACAGGTAATCGCACCGTTGATGTCGACCGGATCCAAAAAGAAAAAATCCGGAAAGGGATTATTCGCGCCTCGCGCGATGACGCTAACCGACAATAAGATCGACTACGTGCACTGGGATGACCCCAACGAGCTGGTGGATCGTCTGCGATTGCTCGACGCTTCGCGTCAAGCTGGCAACAATGCCCACGACAACGATATCATGTCGATCATCGAGGAACTTCGCGAAGCCGGGCTTATTATAAATTAAACGGTGCGACAGCGATCCGTTCAATCAGCGTGCCGATCAACAAATTTGGATTGTTCGAGCACAGCGGAGACGCAACGAATGCCATTTCGTATCATTGGTGGAGCGGATTAATGAGAAATTTCGTGCGCAATAACGCTCTGTGTCGCACCGCCACGGACTTTGACGCAAGGTCGCGCAAGATTCGTCGCGTAGCGCAACCTGAGACTGACGGTGACGCGGTTAACAAACTGTACGTTGATCAATTCTTTAAAATGTTGAGCAATCAACGAAAAGAATCAGACGAGAAGCTGACTGCGTTCGAGCAAGATGTGCAAGCGTTACAGACTGCGATAAACAAGCTTCGACGTGCGAATATCGTTGAATCAGACGCGACAACGAACAACAATGGACAAACGGTTCAACAGAAACGACTATCGAAAGGCGACGTGTGAAGAAAAGCAACGGTTCATTAACGACGGCGAGGAACAGCAACGAACGATTCGAGAACGGTTGTCGGACGGCTGTTCAACGGTTCGAGAACTGTTGTCGGACGGTTGTCGAACGGTTCAAAAACAGCTTAAAAACGATTACGAGCGGTTTAGAAACAGCTGCGAACTACGCGGAGACAGGAAAGGCTACAAACGGCTAGAGAACGTCGACGACGACGACGACGACGAGTGGTAGGAAGCAGTTAACTGACGACGACGAACGACAACGAACGATTCACGAATGGTTCAGAAGCGGTTACAAACTGTTCAGAAACTGCTACGAACGATGCATTAAAAGCAGAAACGGCGACAACGAAACATGAGACCGTTAAAATCGACCGATGCGGATAAAAATATCGAAAAGCGACGGCTGGTGGACGAATTGCACGCACCTGCGAGAAGAAATTTTCCCTGCAGACACGTCATAGTGCGAGGGTACGACGACCTGTGGCAGGCTGACATCGTCGAGATGCGTCCGTACTCGCGTTTCAACGGAGGCTACCACTACATACTCACCGTCATCGATGTGTTGAGCAAGTACGCGTGGGCCGTGCCGCTCAAGGGTAAAGGCGGCAGCGAGACAGCTGATGCTATCGCTGAGATAATTCGACGTAGCGAGAGGTGCCCTAGTAATCTACAAACCGACATGGGGAAGGAATTTTACAACGCCGACGTGCAACGTCTCGTGAGAAAACACGACATCAATCATTATTCCACGTATTCGGTGTTGAAGGCGTCGGTCGTCTAGCGATTCAATCGTACGTCAAAGAACAACATGTGGAAGATGTTTACGCTCAACGGAAATTACAAGTGGGTCGACGCGTTGCCGCGACTCGTGTCGGATTACAACGCGCGCAAGCATCAAACCATCGGCATGCGACCCGTCGACGTTACCCCCGCGAAAGCCGAAAGACTCTTGGCTACGGTGTACAGCGCGATAAAGATCGCGGGTCCGGCAAAATTCAAAGTGGGTGACTCGGTGCGCGTTAGCAAATACAAAACAATTTTCGAGAAGGGCTACACACCGAATTGGACCACTGAGGTGTTTAAGATCGTTAAAGTGCAGCGTACCAATCCCGTTACCTATCTACTCGAGGACTATCGCGGAAAATCCGTCGCTGGAGCGTTCTACGAGCACGAGTTGCATCGCGCGACTTATCCGGACGTGCATCTCGTGGAGAAAGTACTGCGCAAGAGGGGTGATGAGGTTTACGTTAAATGGCTGGAATTCGATGGATCGCACAATTCATGGATACACAAGGACAATGTTATTTAAT
>NW_020224750.1:0-3755 GCF_003070985.1 Temnothorax curvispinosus
AACTTACAGATTTATGTTTTACGCAACAAAATACACAAAATTGTAAAATTTCAGCCAAATCGGTAAGGAAGTCTCTCTCCTTCATAATTCGTTTTCTAAAAAGGAGATGTGAAGTTTATTGTTGCCGCTTTTCCGCGATGCCGATTGGTTTTCTTGCTGCGCTTACTTCATTTGCAGCTGTCATTGTATATTTTGACAGTTGTGTATAATAGGGTTAATAGTGAAATGTTAAAGATAAATAGCGCGCGCGTAGCGCGCGTCTGTAGTGTCTAGTACCTTAAAAAATAATTATGTTAATTTTATATATAACATTCCTAACCAATAATTTAATTATAATTATATTGCATAATCTTACCTTGTTAAAAACTTCATTACCAAAGAGTTCGCCATACTCCAAAGTAAAATCTCAATGTAAGAGAGTTCAAAAAGTTAGTATCTAAATCGAGAGAATCGTGTATGCGCTCAATCATGAGAAAATCCATTATCCGTCAGCCTTCAAATATCTGCAGAAAAAATCCTCTGATGACTGACAATAAATGAAATATAAAAATTCGAGATAGTTTGCATTAAAAATATAAACTGGTTTGTCCACCACTTCCGAAAACTTTGCAATTATAATTTTATTATGATATATTTAGATTAAACATTAATTAATTCTTTTAGAGTCTAATCTTCTTTGTGTGTAAGAAGAACATATTAATTTAATTATTTTTTTAAATGTTAGAGATTGCTGAATACGAATATAAAAATTACCACAATTTATTTTGTTGTTATTGCTTTCATGAATAATTAATATTTCCATACACTAAGATATAAAATCAACGTCTATCACAATATAATGGACTCGAATCAATTAATATTTTAACTTGCCTACAATCGGAATTGCGCTACAGATCACTTTCTCGTTCTCTTCAACTTTTACAAGACAGCAATTTACAGACACCTTCCTTCTTAAAGATCTCCTCCGGTAACAGCTTCCTCCGATTAATCTATAATATTATATGATGTATTGATGATCTCACACACACACACACACTAACACGCACACACGCGCGCGCGCACACACACACACACACACACACACACACACACACTCTCTGTCACGTACTTATTTAGCATTAGCACACCTAGTACACATAATAATTTCGTAATAACGACAATATATAAAAATATATTGAGATCTCACCCTCGCCTCGCCCCTTTTTTTCAATTTTCTTATCCAGCGTTATGTAATCTTTCAAATTAAAAGCACGTAACAACAGATATTCGTTTCTCTCCGCTCTTCCGCCTAATAGCGTCCTTCATAAAATGTTACCTATATTCATTCAATTCGCAAAATTTAATTATAATTGCATTATTATATTTTATAAGTGAAATGAGAAATATAATGAAATGTACCTGCTATAAACAAGTGATTTGAAGCGCGAGCAATATATTGAGATCCATCACTATAGTCATAATGTATTTTGCTTCTTTTAACGACACATGCATTAGATTTAGCACTTTGTCCGCTGTATTGAAGAACGATGGAGTTTCCGCTGGCGTGATCTCTTTACATTCGTGTTCCTTCGTCTTTAATACCTAAATATTTGTCAAAATTAAGTTGTTTGGTCGGATGAACAATACATATAATACCAATATTACGAGTATCGTATGACTTACTGCACTGCAGAGTGATTGCAGATCATAACTTCTGACTATTAAGTTCAATTCCTTCGCCGAAACTTGTATATCACAAATTGGACGACCAACAAATCCTTGATTAAGGATTATTTTCCCCTGTATAAATATTACATGTATTATTTTATGTTATAAAGAATATATCTTATTACATTAAAGTTTCTCTCTCTCTCTCCCCCTTTCCCTCTCCCTCTCCCTCTCTTACTAATTACATAAAAATATTTAGGTTAATAATATTTATATAAAAGTGAATTATAGATTACTTAAAAAATTGGTAATTTGTCAGAGAAAAATTTATAGTTCGTGAAAGTTAGTATTTAGGGGAAAATGAATTAATTTCTTTTGCAAATTGGTAATTAATAGAAATAAATTCTTTATTATTAAAATAATTAATAATTTATCAAAAATAAATTACTATTTATTTGAAAATTAATAATTAGTAGAAAATGATTATTAATTTTTTCAATAATAAATATAAATAGTCAGGTAAATTACTTATATTTTAAAAATTATTAATTTGTTAAATATAATAATTTAATTATTGCAGTTAAATGTGATTTAAAAAAGGTAATTATGAAGGAGAAGGGCTTCCTCACTGATTTTGCTAAAACTTCACAATTTTATGTATTTTAGTAAAACATGTGAATCTGTAAGTTAAAATTGTTGCTTTCAATTAGGAAAAAAATTATTATGTACTAAAATTGATAGCTGTGTGGTTAGAATGTCTGTCATACTAACATAATGTAGATGCACACGATCATGCGTAGTGACGTAAAAGTGCATGAAATTATAGTATAATGCAGTATAACAGCAACATCTCATAAAAATCTGGCGCCTTACTTTAATTGTGTGCTATTATTTGACTTTGTATTTATTATACTTTGTATTTATATAGACTTTTCAATATACCAATTATTTTCTGCTTTTTTTATAGCAGAAAATAATTGGTATATTAAGAGTCTATATAAATACAAAGTCAAATAATAGCACACAATTAAAGTAAGGCGCCAGACTATTATGAGAAGTTGCTGTTATACTGCACTATTACTGTAATTCCACTCTTACGTCACTACGGATGATCATGTGAATATAACAGACATCCTAACCATGCAACAATCAATTTCAGTATTTAATAACGCTTCCCTAAAAAATTGAGAGCGACAGTTTTAACTTACAAATTTATGTTTTACGCACAAAATACACAAAATTGTAAAGTTTCAGCCAAATCGGTAAGGAAGTCTCTCTCCTTCATAATTACCTTAAAAAATAATTATGTTAATGTTATATATAACATTCCCAAGCAATAATTTAATTATAATTATATTGCATAATCTTACCTTGTTAAAAACTTCATTACCAAAGAGTTCGCCATACTCTAAAGTAAAATCTCAATGTAAGAGAGTTCAAAAAGTTAGTATCTAAATCGAGAGAATCGTGTATGCGCTCAATCACGAGAAAATCCATTATCCACCGCCAGCTTCAAATATCTGCAGAAAAAATCCTCTGTTGACTGACAATGAATGAAATATAAAAATTCGAGGTAGTTTGCATTAAAAATATAAACTGGTTCGTCCACCACTTCCGAAAACTTTGCAATTATAATTTTTATTATGATATATTTAGATTAAATATTAATTAATATTAATTAATTCTTTTAGAGTCTAATCTTTTTTGTGTGTGAGAAGAACATATTAATTTAATTATTCTTTTAAATGTTAGAGATTGCTGAATACGAATATAAAATTTACCAATATTTATTTTGTTGTTATTGCTTTCATGAATAATTAATATTTCCATACATTAAGATATAAAATCAACGTCTATCACAATATAATGGACTCGAATCAATTAATACCTTGACTTGCCTACAATCCAAATTGCGCTACAGATCACTTTCTCCTTCTTTTCAACTTACAAGACAGCATATGCATGCGTGTGTGATTTTGGATGCACCTTCCTTCTTAAAGATCTCCTCCGGTATCAGCTTCCTCCGATTAATCTATAATATTATATGATATATTGATGATCTCACACACACACACACACACACACACACACACACACACACACACACA
>NW_020224750.1:3855-4023 GCF_003070985.1 Temnothorax curvispinosus
TACGTTTACGCGAGCGTTACTTCTGTAGTAATTTACGATAATTTATTCGTTTATTACGATGAATTATCATAAGCTACTACAGAACTCCGCTTTATTATGTGGAGGAATTATATCATATAAGTACAGAAGTAACGCTCGCGTAAACGTAATAACGATCACGACTGTCAC
>NW_020224751.1:0-1964 GCF_003070985.1 Temnothorax curvispinosus
AATCATCATTCGTAGCGTGGGGAAGATCACACCTCCGTACGGTCACAACAGCAAGTACAGAAATACAAAGTTTAATGTTCAATATGTACACTTATTTACACAAGTTTCCTTTTCAGGCAAAATACCGTGAGCGCGCACAGAGACTAGCTCGGCGAAAGCGGCGATATAGCAATTAAGCAAGCGAGTGCGACAAGCGGTGATGAGCGGTAAAGCAAAGCGGTTGTATAAAGATATTAACGATGTTCTATGATCTGCGAGCGAAATCGATTCCTCGGCGCAGCGGCGGTCCTTTTAACTCCTCCGAGGCGAAACTCCCTCCCTGCAGATTTCTCAGAATTTCGGGAGGGTGATTGGCCGTCGGAGTCCCGCGTCATGGAGCTGACGTCACCGGTTTCACGTGGTGACCCGACGGGGTCGTCACCTGTTTTCGAGTGCTTTGTGTATAGCATGGATCGTTCCTTTGTTCTAGCGTTGTTGTTTGACTTTATTATTGATTACAATGTTAAAATTTCTAGGAAGCTAATCCCGAAAGATCCATGCTATACCGAATCTTCCCGTGACAATTCTTATATTATGCGACATTTTACGCGAATATGAATTTACTGCAAGCGTGCATGTGCTGACATGCAGCTGAACGCGACTTCGTCGCGATGCTAAGTTTGCGATCTCAAACAGTGAGCAAACTAAGGTTCAAAGTTAACCGACGTTTGTAAAATCATAATAGATTTCTTCGTCACCCATAAGGTACTACTGTTAAATGAAATCAGTAACTTATACAGTCATTGATAAAATAAACGCTCGACACTCGGTCAGCTTCGCAAAGTTCAAACATCGATTTCATACCTTCTTAAAAGGGGATTAACATTTAACACTACACTGTATTTTTTATATAACTAAAAAACTAATCAAACAAATGTTAAAGAATTATATATGGAATAGGGGTAGAAAAATTTGAAAAAAAACTCAAAAAACAATGTTTTCTTTAGTTTGTTCTACCTCTATTTTATATATAATTCTTTTAAATTTGGTTGATTAGGACCAACTTTTCACCCAATCAAAAGTTCATATACGAATTTACGAAAACAAAGCTTCCTCTAGGAGGAAGCAATATATAATTTACCTGTTCAGAGACCCAATCACAAAATCTTTCTCGATGGAGCAAATCTTGGGGGAGCAACATTTAAGTTGTGTGTCTCTTGTAAGGATGCATTCTTAAATCTTTCTTAATAATTCTATGCGCCTTGTTATGGTCCATACCGAGATCATATCCGATACTTCTCGTGCTGGTGTGCGGATTTTTTGTAACTGCTTCTCTCACTTGATTGATAATTTCTTCCGGGCGATGATGATGATTTCGTGCGCGTGTTGACGCGTGTAACGTGCCATGCTGGACAAGGCGAGTTAATAAGGTATGGAAATACCCGTGTGCCGGGTGCCGCTTTTCAGGAAAGCGCTCAGCGTACAAAATTGCGGCTTGCCTTCCATTTTTACGACATTCGCCGTAAATTAATAACATATTGGCCAACTCTTCGTTAGTATAACGAGGACATTCCATCGTTCACCGCGTTTTCAATCCTCGCGTTGCACGCAAGGAAAAGAACGTCGGACCAGATAGTTTTTTGTCCGTCTACGGAAAATGCACTCGTCTGTTTTAAAAACGTCAAATGGTGAACGCCACTAAGTTAACTTCACAGTATTGCAATCACTGTGCACTGTATTGTATCGTTCAATCAAAAACAAACGACAAAATCGTAACAATGCCTCGTTTAAATAAAAATCAGTGTGCGCAAATCATTGCTCTTCTGGAAGAAGGATTGAGCAGAAATTATGTGGCAAGAAGAATGGACGTTCATCGGTCCTCCATCTCTCGAGTTTGGGCTCGTTATCAACAGACAGGCAGATTTAGTCGGAGGAGAAGACAAGGTCGAAGACGAGTAACGTCAGCTCGAGAAGATCGGCTCATC
>NW_020224752.1:0-3018 GCF_003070985.1 Temnothorax curvispinosus
AGTTAGTCAGAGACGGTCGAAGGACATAGTCCACAATCGAACACATTTCGTAAATCATTCGAAGAGCAGTAGTGATCCGAGTCGTTTCTGAGGCGTTGTCGCGATCCGAGTATAACCTCGAGGCGTTATCGCGATCCCGAAACGACGTCGAGACGTTATCACGAGTGCGTGCATTAGACGCGGTGCCGCGAAACCACAAGCGTATTACAGTGCATCTAAACGTGTACGGACATGTAAACTTGTATTTGAATAGTGAAATAAACAACATATAAAACCACGACGTAAATCGTAAAAAATTTACGACGACACAGAACAGATGCCTAATCTTGTAATCGAGAAAACTGGCTGGTACACAACGATCTTTTGATTATTCCAATCCTCGCTTTAATCCAAATTAATTAATCTTCACGGAACGTAAGCAATGACAATAATATGTGATTAGATACCTAAATTATAAATTAACAAAGGAAAATGTGCTTAATTTATGCAAGGAACAATAGACTTTTCGGGTGATACTGAAGCTTAATTTACCGAACAAATTCGTAAACGGTTACAAGAAAAAAGGATTAGAAAAAAAACTTTAGAAATTAAAAAAAAATTTTGTAGATTTATTATATTTTGACTCTGTGTCTCAGAAAAAGTACATGATTTCTGGGACACGATGTATTTGCTAACAAACTTGTAAAGTTAACGGTTAAATGAAATATATCGCGAGAAAGCATTTTATAATAAAAAAATCTCATATTATTTCACATTTCTGACAATAAGTATCTTTCTTTTTTGATTAATATATTTTAAATAATTAACAACTCACTCCGTATTTCGCAATGGAATTTGCACAACTGCAAGATTTCATCGCGTTTTCAATGCTAATGTATTCTATCAAATCTCTCTTTCGTAATCTAATTTTATTCCATTTCTTTCCAGATGCCTGTCAATGGCTTGTAATCCTGGGCAGGAAGTTATTGGTATGATGCCTGAAAGACAAGGCAAACCTTTTCCAGATTGCTATGCACAACCGATTTATAAGGGTAGACATTACCCTGAAGTCGCTGACGCACCATACTATTTGCCACAGATAGGATTCGAGTAACGCCATTCTCTACCTCTACTTATTAGCTAATAATTTATTATGTATTCAGTTTTATTTATACAGACTCACATAATCGTACAGCTATTATATACTCTTACATTTTAAATATAACATATCAGGCGTACAACTTACATTAGAGTTACATAATATGTGACATCACCATACTCATTATCGCGTACTAAACGCGCGCTTTTACAAAAATTACTTTTCTTTATTTATTTACTAATATCTACTTCTAATTTTTGTAAACGCATAACTACTTTATTTTACATATTCTCGATTAGCCAGTATTAGCATATTAGCATATTCTCATGGAAACGAGAATATGCTAATACGCACATTTCTAAACAGCCAACAAATTTTGTTCCAGCGACCGTCATTTTGTAGTGGCAAATTAAACTGATATGCCTTCACTGCCAATACTGAAAATCTATAGTATATGTAAGAACATACGTTATGTAAACTACAGATTTTAATACTGACAGTAAATATCGGAACATAGCCATAAGCCATAAACACAAAAATTTAAAAATAAAGGCGCGGCTGTCACAATGGTCAGAAAAATACCAAAACGCGTCCTTGGTATATGAGTAACCTTGTTTTTTTTCACTATGCATATTCTTACCTTATTATTATTAAATTGTTTATATCTTTTCTGGCCTAACGTTTGAGTTAATATATCCACAATTGTAAGTTAGTTGGACAATGCTTTATATTTCGATTAATTTTAATTATTTTCATACATCTCGTGCATAAATTTTATTTTTTTTATGTCTATGTGTGCGTCTATTCATTGTACCATTTCTAGGAGAAAAGATAATTTTATGACACTTTCTATTTATATTTACCGCAGAAATTCGTATATTCTATTAATATTCTATTAATATCAACAAAAAAGTAATAAAAACAGTAACGACTCGTTAGTTATAGAATATAGAGTAACGATAAGTCGGTACAAATTATGGATGTATTAACTAAAAAGTGATAATCTCACGCGCGATAAACGTAAAGGAAAAGCTGTTTGTTTCCTCTGCTTGAAAGCGTTAGCACACACATCGATACATTTTAATATTTTTTAATACACAGTACAATGTACTATTTAGTTTTATTATGTATTTGTAGAACGGATAGACGAAATGTCTCTGTGCGTAAGTGAAGGGAGAAAAAGGCCGATGTGCTCGGGCTCGAAATCGCATCACTGGCTCGACGGTTTGAACGAATCGGCAAGTGGACCCATTACTCGATCTAGTTTAAGGATCGGTCTCACGGCGACCGGGTAATGATGGTGGCGGCATGAGTAGCCAAGGCTGCTTCTTCCGGTTGGCGGCATTGGACCTTTAAATGTACAAAAAAAGAAATAAATACAAAATATACAAAAGATATACACAAACACAATTTATGTATGCGTATACAGAATTTCTGTATCTGTATATCGAATGTATGTATCATATCTTATTATATAGCCTGTGTATGTATTTGGATATTTACGACCAATACTCGTATTAAGTATATAACAGAAATTTTAGTCGTAAGTATATAAAGGGTTTGTGTATAAATTGGGTGTACAGAATTCGGGTTCTGACGGTAACATATACACATATTAATCTTCTGTATACTCAACTGAGAATTTTACCGCAGGTGTACACCGTATATTCGACTTGTATATCCGAACATTTGTATATCCGGGTATATCTACTAGAGATTATATTGTCATTCCGGTGTAACATAAAAAAACGTTTTTTTTTTTTTCATTTTGCGAAAGTATAACATATATTTAAAAATGTACTGTTAAGTTTTGGTAAAAAAATTAAAAAATTCTAAGTATTTCGGCTTTTACCGCTGCTTTTTCTAGAAGTGCAAAATGTTTTTTTCAAAACATCATTTCTTCATCTATATATAAGTGGAGGTAAAATCTAAAAATGTAG
>NW_020224753.1:0-3270 GCF_003070985.1 Temnothorax curvispinosus
GTGGCGGCGGTGCCAGCAGCCAGGCCTGCTTGGCCCGATTCGTCGCATCGGACCGTTGAATTATCGTGCCGATTCTCGGCACGGTTTTCGGTAGAATCGGTCGGGCGGCTCCCGGCGGGTGGTAGCCGGGGACGATGCCTTGTTGTAAGGGGCGCATCGTTACATTGTTATATTTTCTTGTTACACGGTAAACTTTAACAAACAAATTTTATTGTTTATTGTTTTTCGTACAGATGGACAGCGACAGCAGCAGCGACGGCAGCCCGATTGACGAGCCACGCGGTATGTGATACCCATATAGCGTTTTTCTTTCGCAAAACTGGTGCGCGCTCAGTGCACATTAAAGCCGTTGTACACAAATCAACGTAATGTGTATGTTAAATATATACGGGTTAAGTCATATTAAGGCGAAAGCCTTAATATTCTTTATTGTACTGTTTGGTAAAATATGTATTGGCTATTTTATCAATTGAAATATTTGCATTATACTTTAAATATTAAATATTAAATCAGTGTACAACGGCTTTAATGTGCACTAAGTGCGCACTAGTTCTGCCAATGAAAAACGCTATTAATTTTTCTTACACATTTAACGGTGACAAATTACTTAATCTTTTTTACATAATTCTTACAGATATAGAAGAAATACTTCGAAGAATTGAGTATCAAAGGAATCAATATTGGGAGAGACGGAGAGACGCCAATCTACAAAAATTGATCGTCCGGGCGGGTGGCGGAGCGGCGGCGTCGGTAGCAGCGAAAAAATTTATGATGTACTGGAAGAAGGGAGACACCATGCCTTCCAATTGGCGCGAAATAATCGAGTCATACCGGCCAGGAGATTTCAACACACATCTCGACGTAACCAGCTGGCAACCGAGGCCGTACGACGATTATTTCAATGACTGGTGTTACATGCCAGAATTCGTCGCCAATGTAACACCAAGGCAGGCAGCGAAAAAGAGGGCCGGCGAAAGGAAAATGTGGCTGGCTGCCGAAGAAGAGCTGGAACGCCGACGCCGAAGACTGCCGAAGGCGAAAACAAGGTGTGCGTGTGTGTATGTGAGCGCGTGCGTGCACGAGTGCGTGCGTGCGTGTTAATAATTTTATTTTGTTTCAGCGCCACACGCGAACCATCACCGTCGACCTCGTCCGAGGAATCGGAAGACCCCGACGATCCACGCCCGGGGCTGAACAGTGGAAAGCGTCGTCGGTAAAATACCTAAAACCTAACACTACCTTCTCTATTTCGTTTGAAAGTTTATTTCGTTCAAAGCGTGCGTGTACGTGCGTCTGTATGAGCGCGTGCGTGTGCGAGTGCGTGCGTGCGTGTTAATAATTATATTTCTTTTCAGCACCACACGCGAACCATCACCGTCGACCTCGTCCAAGGAATCGGAAGACCCCGCCAATCCACGCCCGGGGCCGAGCAGTGAAAAGCGTCGTCGGTAAAATAAAACCTATAAGATTTACATTCTCTATTCTGTTTCAAAGTTTATTTCGTTCAGCGCGTACTTAATCGTCTTGTATTTTATTTCAGACTGCGGTAATACACCACCCACCCACCGACAAAGCCTTAAAAAAATATACACGTTTGTTACGTTGTATTTTTTTATGTTTCACTGTATTTTCTACTTAATTTCCTAAATTACCTCCAGCGTAGATATCATAAATGTCATTGGCCCTCCTTTCCTCCCTTATTACCATCAACTTTATCCATATTTCCTTTTCTACCCATTCACCTTTCTACCACCCCTTTCCTTCCCCCGTCAATGTGGCCGCTACCTTGACGCGGTGACGGGGCTTGAACGTGCGCGTTCCCTCCTCCTTGGGGAGGGCGCACCGACCAAAAGCGGCCACGACTAAACGACAGGAGAACCATCTTAAATAAATGAATAGTTACGTGTGAAACAAAATGTCAAGATTAATCATCGTTGTCCATCGTTGTTTTGCAGTATGCGACGATGCGAGGATCCGGGAAGTCACCAGCAGCAGCAGCAGCAGCAGCAGCAGCAGCAGCAGCAACGGCGATGATCCATCCGAGGCAGGGACCCGTAACGGAAAAGAACACTTGCGAGTATCGAAAATAATTGGGACGAAATTTCAGCATACTTTCTCCTAAACTTAGAAAACGTATGTAACAAACGTGTGTAATATCTTGCAAATGTTTTTGAAACAAGCTTCGAACAGCGAGGGGGGGCGAAGAGACTTAATGGAAACTTGTAATGATTTTAAAAAGTGTTGAAAAAAGACTTGAAATAATTTTTACAAATGTTTGGCAGTAGAAATGTTAAAGAGAATAATTTTTCAAATATTTAAGGACGGTAAAAATTATTGAGACGGAATAATTTGTACAAATGTTCAACAACGATGGACATTGTAAAAGCAGATGTAGAATTAAAAAAAGTTTAAAATCGGTTAAAATAGTAATAAGAAATTCTTAGAGATTTGATCCTTTTAACAATACTTGATATACTTGATATACTTGATTGACTTTTTCTTGTTAATAATACTTGGAATGCTTTTTAAGAAGGAATTAGCGAAGGAAGAAATTGACGCGAACACAGAGTGCTTGCTTCGTATCGATTTTTTTCTATTCTATTGCGGTTCACATCTCAACGTTCTTATTTTTTATAACTCTTCAATAATCTGAGCCACCCGGTACGACTTGGGATCAATACAAGTATTTCCAAGTCAACCGTGACTCGATAATTGTTGTTATCAATACTTGGAATGCTTTTTAAAAAAAGGAACTAATAAAGAAACAGAATGACGCGTGAACGTAGAATGCTTGCTTCATGTCCATCTGTTTTGTTTCTCGCGGTTGAATATCAAACGTTTTCTTTGGTTCGATAATTGTAAAACAACGTACGAGCCACAAAAGGTGCAAATTATAATTGACTGCAATATTTCTAATCCAGTTACTGTCAATTACAAATATTTAACAGCCAATCGCCTGACTCGATACTTTGTTTTAACACTTGTGCTTTTTAACAATCGAGTACTTAGCGATAGTGCTGGTCAGAAACTGGTATAAAATGATAGAGCTCCTGACCAGCGCTGTAACTTGGCACAGTTGAGATTCCACACAACGCTTTTGTTTGTTTGACAATCCAAAGAATGGATAACAACGGATAATAATTTGAATGAATAAAGAAATAGTTAAAAAAGGGTGAAAATTGAAAAAAAATTATATATATTTACAACGATAAAAATTACAATTAAATATATTTATATATATATATATATATATATATATATATATATATA
>NW_020224754.1:0-36384 GCF_003070985.1 Temnothorax curvispinosus
GCCCTTAGTCATTAAAATCCGTCCATACCAATTTTGGACAGATAGGGAGTAAAAGTGACGTGAATTGTCCCATATATATATATATATATATATATATATATATATATATATATATAGTATAATCGCAATAAGTGCTCTTGCGATCTCACGCGGCAGGCACTTCGTCGTGGATTTAAATTGCGCGATGCATAACAGGCGGTTCGTGCAGACAAGACTGCAAACAAGGAAAGCGTGTATCGCATACACGTATATACGTGCATCGAACAAAATTATGTTTGTGGAAAAACAAACAAACCGACGGTAGGACGAAAGTACTCGCAGTTAGAAGCAGTGGAAAACGCGAGCCTCGCGGAAACGGATCATTCTGTGATATATATGTGGTGGACTTTGTATGATCATACTTATTATGTTTCACTACACAAAAAGTAATAAATATAATTAAATCAGTTAATATTGAAAAAACTAGAAATATAAAAATTTCCCTTTATTAATCTAGTATAAAACTAACAGTAGTTTAAATCATCAAATGTATTTACGTTTATATCTTTTGGTTTAGCACGTGAGCTGTTTTGTATAAAAAATTATTTGTATTTATAAAGTAAATGATAAATAATATAAGTAAGAGAGTAAATAATTGCGGACCTTAGCTACACAATATTTACTTTACCACGTTTCACTTTTGAAACAGTTGTATTAAAGATTTTATAACTTTACTTAAAATGTAAATGGAAAAGACACAAATCAACAACATTATTCTTATATTTTTACTTGATATCAATCATTAAACGAGAAAAAAATAATTAAGATTATTTTAATACTTGAAACAATAATATTTTTTAATACAAATGTACATGTATAAATAATAGAATATCGAAGAGATGGCGATATTATGATATACTTACAGCAAGCAGGTTGGCTAAGCCGGATGCAGTCTTTGGATGGCACCCAGAGATCTGAGGAACCAGTGTCGAAATAGTTATTTGTGTAACAAGTGTCGTAAGATGAAAATTCCCGGGTGCGGAGTTTACCGCGGTAACCGCACCCGGGAATTACACACGACTTACACTCCCTATTTTATGTTGCAAGTGCCTGGAAAGTGGTCTATCACGCACGCCGTAGCGTGCGTAATGGGGCACTTTCCATGCACGTGTTGCATAAAGTATTTTAAACATCTGCGGTGGAGTTCCAATTTTGATAATACCATAGTATTGAACATTCTTATAAATAGTCAGAGGTATAGTAACTGTAGCCAAACGGAGCTGTATCATATTATTGTCCGTCGAAAATTTTCCAACGGTATATGTCCTGTATAACGAAATTCTTGAAACAACATAAAGAACATTTCATTATGTTATACGCATATATGTATATATCATATAAACAAGAATGTAGAAATATATCATACAACATAATTACGAATTGCGGATAATTTATTTGATTATTTTCAAGCACTTCTTATTTAAAAACTATTAAAGCTACATTTTGGTATTAAGAATTAAATGTTACCTGCATTTATATATTTACGCATTAGAATGTAATTTAAATACTTTAAATGCAAATTGCTCTGTACATAACGCTGATTTCACTTAAGATAAGAGCTTCAAAGAGATCCTTAAAGCATCTCTTATTAGTCTGCTCACTTTATTGTAACTTTGAAAATGCGTTTTTCCTACATATTTGGTGTACAATTATCGTATTTATTGAAGTATTTATCGCGAATTCTGCGTCGATTTCAAGAAGTTGGAAGCGCGATCTCTATAAAGTATTTATCACGCGGACGTCGATATAAATGTGCAATGTTTGTACATAATATGTATACTCACCTATGTAACTTCGCATTGATTAATACGAAGTTGAGTACCACGATTGCCACGAATAGTCGATACATATATTTTTTGAATTTCTTGACGATTAAAGTTACAAAAGTTAAGAAGATTTTATTGTCATTTCCTATCGATTGACCCCACAACCGATACGCGCAATAGAGAAAGAAAGAGAGAGAGAGAGAGAGAGTGTGTAGTCGATCACTATCGTTCCGAACGCTGCTTATATACAAGTACGTGTTTACGTTCTTGTTTTTATAAGAAGGTGAAAAGGAGAACGGTAAAGCAGATAAAGAGTTTTAAAAGTTATATAAACATTAAGCTTCTAACAGTCCAATAGCTCTTTTTACTAATTTAATCTGGATACACTTGCACCACTATAGTCGTCATATTGGAAATAGTAGTTGGTCGGTCTCGTCAGATTTTAGAACTATCAAAAAGAGTATAAAAAACAAAAAGCTAGAATAAGATTTTGAGATAGATAAAATTTCAAAAATGTTAGCTTGGAATTAAGAAATCAATTTTACGTAGGATTTGCTCGAAACCTTTCTTCTACAGATCTCTCGAAAAATACAATAAATTGTTGCATAAATTGTATAATACAAGATGTTTAGCTACTATTATTTATATAGTCTTATATTTTTTCTTATCTTTTCTTATATTTTTCTTTAATATTGCGGAGACATTGGCTCGTAATTATATAAAATTTTTGCAAACGTTTATTGCAAGAAAAAATTTTATTGTTGTTACACATCATGTATCAAAATTACTCGATAATCTTTCTTTGTGTATCATATTTTATTTAACACTAGCAGTAGTTAATACAATATGCAAGTTTCTAAAAATAACAATTTCAAAATATAAGTTCATAATATTAACGATAGTGAGATACCTAAGCCAGTTTTGCAATATTATAACAATTTATTAATTAGAATACATACGACATGATAATTTTTGTATCGACAATTTGGTATCTATGTGTCGAAAATTTTAGATAATGTTTATTAATAAGCAAAAGATTTATGCGTACAATATACATTTGTGTAAGCATAAGAAATGTAAAAAATTATAATGTGATTACAAATGCGGTATGTCATACTCTTATACATATAAGCAGAATGTTATATGATATCTTGTACTCGTATGTAAGCAGAAAATTTATAAGATTAAACGAGATAATATTTTTCGGGATACGCTACATTAAGATGAAATTGAAAGGGCGATATATGAAATCAATATTCAGTGTTAAAAATATATACTTCATTTTAATAGACTTACAAGTTGTATTCACAATATCTAACAATTCGATAGTTGCCGAAAGAACAAGATGTACCATATCGTTGGTAGAATAAATATCGCATATATCTTTCATCTATTCTCACATACGTATTAATTTAAAAATATACCATATAAATAGTCCAAATAAAAGTACAGACCATATGTCAGTCGATATTCTAAAGAAGCTATGACTTATTTGTTTAGTAATGTCACTTAGATTTCCTAATATGTAATGATAACTTCATGAGAAGGCAATCAAGATTTATTTTAAAGTGGCGAATCTCACTTGGTTGTTCCCCATGTCAAACTTGGTGTAGTATCGACCAAGAAATGGATAGCCCAAAATCCACTCTAATTCATCATGCGATTTAACTCCTTCGAAGGCGGGAATGCAAACATCTATTTCGCCTTCTGTCATCTATAAGACATTAAATATGGCATGATATTTATATTCTAAAAACAATTTAAACCTTTATATAATAATATTCTTTACCTTCAAGATATAATCTTGACCAGTGAGTCGTAACGTCTTACCACCTATGGCGAAATTGATATCGGGCAAATTAGAAATCTCGTCGCACTTCACCTTTAAACAAAGGTCAATGTTAGTAATCCATATATTAATAATCCGAACTTATCAAACATTTATTAATTTATTTCAATAATTTATTTAGTTGAAAGCTACCATTGCAGAAAGAGATAATCAATTACCGTATGATTAACAACACCGATCTCTCTGTAAAGAGCTGCGATAGTCTTCGGTGGTCCACCTATCACAGAAGCGCCCGTGTCGACGACAGCTTGACAGTCTTCCCAGCAAGAGATGTAATTTTTTACTTGAATCCTACAGTGGGATAGCATTACCAATTAGCTGGCGTATGATCCGTGGTCGACATACGTATAATTTAGAAAAGAAACTACATACATATCTATTTCAAATTGCCAGTATGCTTTGTGAGTAACATTAACATACGTAAACTCGCCCTCGTAATGGGAAGAATCGGTGCCACCCAATATCAGTTCACCACCAAACACGTCCGTGACATTTCTGTATATGTAGGTTGTATATTTTTTACATTGTTTATACATTTGCATTTTACATTGCATGAAAAGACAAAGTATGTAATTAAAAAAATAGTATTAAACACATGTGAGGCATACGGAAAGTTACATACCGATTTAGATAGAAGCTAAAAATTGGTCGGGACACCACGTGTTTATCAATCATGTTTTGGAAAACAGTAGGCTTTTTAAAGATAGATATGGCTGGATAACCCATCCCCAGAACGCCGTCACATTGTGCAGAGTCCCAAAAACTTGTCGCGAAATCGAGCGCTTCTCCGAATGTTTGGTTTGAAACCTTAAGGCCAGCAATCTGCGAAACGTTGATATATTATTAATAAAGTATAATTGCGCGCATTTGTTTCGGAGAATGATAGCAACATGTGTTTTTTAGAAAATTTTCATAGATTATGACTGTGATTATAATTAAATATATCATTTACTTGACTATGACTTACGATTACGTCATCAGTAGATAAGAACCCAGACACATCGCCATCCGCGTAATCAATAACAAATGGATCATTCTGTGGTATATATGTAGTGGACTTTGTATTATCATATTTATTATGTTTTACTGCAAAAAGTAATAAATAAAATTAAATCAGTTAATATTGAAGAATCTAGAACTATAAATTTCTCTATATTAATCTAAATATATAACTGAGAGTAGTTAAATCATCAAATATATTTATGTTTATATTTTTTGCTTTAACATGTGAGCTGTTTTGTATAAAAAATTATTTGTGTCTTTAAAGTAAGTGTGCTAAATAATGTAAATAAGAGAGTATGTAAGTATGGAACTTAGCTACATAATATTTACCTTATCATATTTACGTTTGATTCGAATTTTTGAAACTGTTGCTTTAAAGATTTTATAACTTTACTTGAAATGTAAATGGAACAGATACAATTCTACAGCATTATTCTTATCTTATATTTTTACTTGATATCAATCATTAAACGAGAAAAAAATAATTAAAATTATTTTAATACTTGAAACATTAATTTTTTTAATACAAATGTACATACATATAAAAATAATAGAATATCGGAGAGGTAGCGATGTTATGATATACTCACAGCAAGCAGGTTGGCTGACGTTGCAGTTTTTGGATGATACCCAGAGATCTGAGGAACCAGTGTCGAAAACTATTTTAAATGTCTGCGGTGGAGTTCCAATTTTGATAATACCATAGTATTGAACATTCTTATAATTAGTCAGAGTAACCGTAGCCAAACGGAGCTGTATCATATTATTGTCCGTCGAAGATTTTCCAACGGTGTATGTCCTGTATAACGGAATTCTTGAAAAAACATAAGAAAAATTTCATTATTTATACGCATATAAACGTGAATGTACAAATATCATTCAAAATAAATATAAGTTTCGGATATTTTAATTGGTCATTTGGAAGCACTTTTTATTTGACAACTATTAAAGCCACAAAATTTTGGTATTAAGAAATAAGTGCTATCTGCATATATTTACGCATTAGAATGTTATAGTTAGGTATTTTAAATGCGAATTCCTCTTTTTATAACGTTAATATCATTTAAGATCTTCGAAGGGATCTTCAAAGCATCTTTAATAATTAGTCTGCTCACTTTACTCCGACTTTCAAAATGCGTTTTTCTCACAGATTTAGTACAATTATCGTATTTATTAAAGTATATATTGCGAATTCTGCTGTGATTCCAAAAAGCGCGATCTCTGTATGGAATTTATCGTGTCGATATAAATGTGGAGCGTACTCACCTATACAATGCTATGTTGATTAACGCGAAGCTGATTACTGCAATTGGCACACAGAGCGATACATGTTTCCTGAATGTCTCGGCGAATAAAGCTATAAAAATCAAAAATGTTTTAGGGGTGTTATTACTTCAAATCAGTCCACAACCGGTACAGACAAAAAACGTAATTAAACTCAGCGTTCTCATCGTTGCGTATATCAATAACGGCTCATGTACGTTCTTGTGTTTATTATAAGAAGGTGAGAAGAAAGGTGATAAAGCGAACAAAGAGTTTGAGAAGTTCTAACGCCTCTAATAGCCCAATAGCTCTTTTCATTAATTTAATCTCGATACACTTGCGTCACTATAGTCTTCATATTGGAAACAGTAGTTGGTCGATCTCGTCAGATTTTTGAATAATAAAAAAGAGTATAAAAAACAAAAAGCTGGAATAAACGATGAAATTTTGAAAATGTTAGCTTGGAATTAAAAAATCAATTTTACGTAGGATTTACTTGAAGCATTTCTTTTAGATCTCTTGCAAAAATATAATACAATGTTGCATACATTACATAACGCAAGATGTTTATAGCTACTATTATTTATATATTATATTTTCTCTTAATATTGTAGAGACGTCGGCTTGTGTAATTATATAAAATTTTTGCAAACGTGTATTGCAAGAAAATTTTATCGTTGTTACACATCATGTATCAAAATTACTCGATAATCTTTCTATGTGTATCATATTTTATTTAAAACTAGCAGTAGTTAATACAATATGCAAGTTTCTAAAAATAACAATTTCAAAATATAAGTTTATAATATTAACGATAGTGAGATACCTAAACCAGTTTTGCAATATTATATGACACTTTATTCATTAGAAAAAATATATATACAACATAATAATTTTCGTATCGAGAATTTGGTATCTATGTGTCGAAAATTTTAGATAATGTTTATTAATAAGCAAAAGATTTATGCGTATATACGTTTGTGTAAGCATAAGAAATGTAAAAAGTTATATATTGGTTTCAAATGCGGTATGTCATACTCTTATACATATAAGCAGAATGTTATATGATATCTTGTACTCGTATGTAAGCAGAAAATTTATAAGATTAAACGAGATAATATTTTTCGGGGTACTACATTAAGATGAGATTGGAAGAGCGATATATGAAATCAATATTCAGTGTAAAAAATACTTCATTTTAATAGACTTATATACAAGTTGTGTTCACAATATCTAACAATTCGATAGTTGCCGAAAGAACAAGATGTACCAAATCGTTGGCAAAATAAATATCGCATGTCTTTCTTCTAATTCTTACATACGTATTAATTTAAAAATATACCATATAAATAGTCCAAATAAAATTACAGACCATATGTCAGTCGATATTTAAAAAAAACTATAGCTTATTTGTTTAGTAATGTCACTTAGATTCCCTAATATTTAATGATAACTTTATGAAAAGGCAATCAAGATTTAATTTTTTGCAATGGCGAATCCCACTCGGTCGTTCTCCATGTCAAATACGGTGTAGTACCGACCAATAAATAGATCGCCCAAAATCCACTCTACACCATTAAACGAATCAATCTCCTGTAAGGCGGAAATGCAAAAATCTATTTCGTCTTCTAGTGTGATCTATATAAGGCATTAATATATAAAGCATTAATATAAGGCAATAATATAAGGCATTAAATATGGCATGATATTTCTATTCTAGAAACAATTTAAATCTTTATATAATAATATTCTTTACCTTCAAGATATAATCTTGACCAGTGAGTGGAAACGTCTTACCACCTATGACGAAATTGATATCGGGCAAATTAGAAATCTCGTCGCAGTTCACCTTTAAACGAAGGTCAATGTTAGTAATCCATATTAATAACCCGTAACTTATCAAACATTTATTAATTTCTTTCAATAATTTATTTAAGATAATTGTGAAAGCTTCCATTAACGAAAAAGATCTATTATTTACTAGTCCAGTATCATTAACACCGATCTCTCTGTTAAGAGCTTCGATAGTCTGCGGTGGTCCACATATCAAAGAATCACCCGTGTCAACAATAGCTTGACAGCCTTCCGAGCAAGAGGTGTAATTTTTTACTTGAATCCTACAGTGGGATAACATTACCAATTAGCTGACATATAATTCGTGGTTGACATACGTATAATTTAGAAAAAAAACTACATACTTATCCATGGTAATTTGCCAGTATTTTTTTTTAGTAACATTAACATACGTAAACTCGCCCTCGTAATGGGAAGAATCGATGCCACCCAATATCAGTTCACCGCCGAACACGTCCGTGACATTTCTGTATAGGTTGTATATTTTTTATATTGTTTATATACATATACATTTGCATTTTACATTGCATAGAAAGACAAAGTATGTAATTAAAAAAATAGTGTTAAACACACGTGAGGCATACGGAAAGATACATACCGATTTAGATAGAAGCTAAAAATTGGTCGGTACACCAAGTGTTGATCAATCATGTTTTGGAAGACAGAATCCTGTTTAAAAGCAGATAAGGCGCGATAGCCCATCCCCAGAACGCCGTCGCATTTTGCCCAGGGCAAAGAATCTTCCGAGAAATTAAACACTTCTCCGAATATCTGTGATGTAACCCCAAGGCCACCAATCTACGAAACGTTGATATTATTAATAAAGTATAATTGCGCGCATTTTTTGTTTCGGACAATAATAGCAACATGTGCTTTTTAGAAAATTTTCATAGATTATGACTGTGATTACAATTAAATATATCATTTACTTGACGATAACTTACGATTACGTTATCATTAGATAAGTTCCCGTACAGTGTGACATTTTGCCAAATACCATCGTGGTAAGAAACATTAAACGTAACTCCTTCTGGCACGTATGTGGTGGACTGTGTATTATCATATTTATTATGTTTCGCTGAAAAAAGAAGTAAATAAAATTAAATCAGTTAATATTGAAAAATCTAGAAATATAAATTTCTCTATATTAATCTAAATATATAACTAACAGTAGTTAAATCATCAAATATATTTAGTTAAATTATCAAATATATTTATGTTTATATTTTTTGGTTCAACATGTGAGCTGTTTCGTATATAAAATTATTTGTATCTTTAAAGTAAGTGTGATAAATAATGTAAATAAGAAAGTATGTAAGTAAGGAAATTAGCTACATAATATTTACTTTACCACTGATTCGAATCTTTGAAACTGTTGCTTTAAAGATTGTATAACTTTACTTAAAATGTAAATGGAATAGATACAATTCTACAGCATTATTCTTATCTATATTTTTACTTTATATCAATTATTAAACGAGAAAAAAATTATTAAGATTTATTTTAATGCTTGAAATATTAATTTTTTTAATATAAATGTACATATAGATATAATAGAATGTCGGGGAGATAGCGATGTTATGATATATTTACAGCAAGGAGATTGGTTAACGTCGCAATCTTTGGACGGTACCCAGAGATCCGAGGAACCAGTGTCGAAAACTATTTTAAATGTCTGCGGTGGAGTTCCAATTTCGATATTACCATAATATTCTAAATTGTCATTATTAATCAGAGGTACGTTTGCCGTACCCAAACGGAGTCGTGCCATAGTTTTCGTCAAAAATTTTTCATCGGAAAATGTCTTGTATAACGGAATCCTTGAAGCAACATAAAAAAAATTACGTTATATTATACGCGTATCGTATAAACGCGAATGTATGTACATATATCGTACAACATAATACGAATTTCAAACAATTTATTTGATCATTTTCAAGCAATTCTTATTTAAAAACTATTAACGCCTCAACATTTTGGCATCGAAAAATAAATGCTACCTGCATATATTTGCGCATTAAAATGTAGTTAGGTATCTTAAATGCAAATTCCTCTTTTCATGATGCTAATTTCATTTAAAATAAGATTTTCGAAGGAATCCTTAAAGCATCTCTTGTTAGTTTGCTCACTTTATTCCGACTTTCAAAATGCGTTTTTCTTACAGATTTGATACAATTATATGGTATTTGAAATTGATTTGATAAATATTTATCGCGAATTTTGCGGCGATTCCAAGTAGTTGGAAGCGCGATCTGTGTACGGTATTATAATTCGTCGTGTCGATATAAATGTGGATCGTTTGTATATAACATGTACTCACCTATGCAACTCCGCGTTGATTGACGCGAATTTGATTACCGTGATTACCGTCACGAAGAGCCGATACATGTTTCCTGAATTTCTCAGCAACTGAAGCTACACAAGTCAAAATTGTTTTAGGACCGTTAGAACTGCGAGTCAATCCACAACCGGTACGTACAGACAAAGAACAGGCAGTCAAATTGCTAAGCGTTCTCTTATATACAAATTTGCGTACATGGCCTTGTGCTTATAAGAAGGTGAGCAGGAGGGCAGAAAAACAAACGAAGCGTTCCGAAGCTTTGTGCTCGAACGATAGATATTAGAAATCGCTTCGAGATCTTGAATGGAGAAAAAGAATTGACCAATTTTATTTAAGCAATTCGGCAATTGACCAATGCGATTAATCAGTTGCCGAAAATTTAATAATTTTATCAACATAAAGAATTTATCAAATTTAAGAATTTTATCAACATAAAGAATTTGTCAAATTTAAGAACTTTATCAACATAAAGAATTTTGTCAGTTTCCAAGAAGTTTCTCAATTGTCAAGAATATTTTACATTTCCAAGAATTCCTCGAATTTCTAAGAATTCGGGCTTTCAAATCCGGCTTTCGTGAAAATCAAAAGTCTGGAAAATTGACAAAGTATTGCAATATAATTAGGAATAATCAGGAGCAAGGTGAAATAAATCATAACTTCAAGCGTAATAAATAAAATTAATCCTGTTAACATTTAAGCTATTAAAATATCTAATTTGCGTGATAATAGTACGAAATAAGCACAACATATAGCAAAAACTCCAATCAGCATCGCGGAGAGAGAACAACAATAAAATCAATATTTTTTGTGGAGGAAAAAAAAGTTCTTTCCACACTGTCTCATAAAAGTTGTATTGCACCTCTTGCGTCAACTTGTTCATTTCTGCAAAACAGATTTCCCATTATAGGTTTTAGCGGACAGGAGATGGGCGGACGGGTAAAGAAACACACAGGCACGTTTCCAATATGGAATTAGTGTTGTATATTTTACAAAGTAAATAGAATATAAACAATCTAAAGTCGTCTAAAACACAATAGTACGAATTTCGTGGTAAATCATTTCGTGTGTCGTAAAGATAGACGATATATCAACAGGGCGACTCCTTTTTCGCTTTCCTCCACCTCGCGCGAATGACTCGAGGGCTGAAATAACAGGGGGCGGGGCACATGGGGAGGGGGGGCGAGACAGGGGACATGGGGGAATTTAAACTGGCCGACCGAAAAATCATCGTCACCCGACCGAGTGTGAACGGTAACCCAACCAGCCAACGAGTGACGTTTCGGCACGATGGCAACACGTGGTATCAAGGTTGCGATGACATTCGCGAAACAGTACTGTTCTCGTGTATCTCAATAATTTCTCAGGTCATCATCATCACCGCCATCATCTTCGGGGTCCGTCGATCGTTAATCAACGCAGACTGGCATCACCTTTACGTTTTCTTCTATCTCCTCCTACTCTCTATCTTCTTTCATCCGTCGGGAAGAGGGGCTGGGTCTCGGATGGCGGGTGATGTACGCGGCAGTTTGTGATGAGCGAGGTGTACAACGGGTACAGTAGTAATAGACAGTTTACAGACATTACGTTCGGCCGTTACGTTTACGCTACGTGGTAATTCGTCTACTAAAACTAGGTTTACGCTCGGCATCCGCTCGCATTCGACGTTCCTTTCGCGGCACTCTGTGTGTTCGACGGTGTTCTTTCTTCACTGGCATCGTTAAATTTTCTCGCACGAACCGCAGAGACTTATATATATATGAGCTTGCCTTGCGACAGACGTCGAGTGTAAACCTAAATCTACGATGCTTCTTTCAGTCTCTCGAGAATAAGTTAAAACGACACTGACGGCAACGACGAATGGTCACGTTATACTTTCTCTTTACTTAGACGGTATAACGTTCTTTGTGGAGAAGCGGAAGATGGTAGCGTTTCGATTATAGCGCGATGAATGCTCGATCGATGAGAATGACTGGAAGACAAGGGGAACATTTTCGGAGGTTCGCATATTGCTCGCTTCGATATGCATGTGCAGGTGTCTCGCGCCAAGAGGGAGAGAGAGACACGTGCAATTGTCGGAGAACGATTCGCGGGGCGGTCTCGATCGATCGTAAGTTTCTTCGCGGTCGCGTTGGTCGCTTCATAATAGAGTAAGATGGCAGTTACCGTTAGACTTTTACAGTTTAATTGCAGTCGTCGCGCGTTCGCGTCGTATTTTCATCGTAACAATTAGAAGACTGTATGCGGGGAGGGAGGGAGAGGGGAAGGCGTACGTGCGGTTCACGTGCTTTCGGAGGCAGATATACCCGCGTACAGAGATCGTCGCGTGGAAAGAAGAAATCCGAGGTGGATGCGGATCGCGCGTATAGCACCGCCAATTTAACTAATTAGGATTATTACACGGAGCGTGTGGAATAAAACGTGGCAGTTTATACGGATGGTCGTCGTCGAAACGCTCGTCCGGCGTTCCACTTGCTTTTTTTTCCGCCACGAATATAGAACAGACAACAACGTAGAGCTCGACCCGCTCCGCTCGAGCGCTCGCACGAGCACGCCCGAGCGACGCGATGCGTAAAACTTGGCGGTTCCATCCGGAGAGGAACCAATAAACGGCAGCTTATTCTCTGATTCATAGATTCTCTGTCTCTCGTTAAACTTAACTTTGTTTATACGATCAATCGCGGCGCGTTCGCGATCGTTCGCCTAAATCGTTTTAAGCCCTAATATAGTTAAGCCGAGAAATAATCTTGACGTGTCGGACCGATCTCGCCGGGAAACGGCGGGTGGCAGTTTACGGAGCACGGTGGTCGAGCTGACGGACGCGTTCTCGTCGACGTAGGCCGGGGCGTAAGACGAAGGAGAGAGTACGTGGAATTATATAATATCACTTGAGTGGCTGGCGATCGGACGCGAGGCGCCAATTCGCATTAACGAAACGACGGACCGCGGCTTACATAAATTCTCGCGCAATTTTTTTTCCCTTACTTTTATACTCTCCTCTTTATTCTCTCGCTATTTACTTTTTTTTTTAACTCTCCTCTCTTCTCTTTTACCTTACGGCAAGGGGTTCCCGCGTACGCGTCGGAGGCTTTTACACGCTATTTACACCGCGATTACGAAGTCACGGACGTTTCGTTGACTGTTGTGACCGCGATCGAAGTCGCACTCGGCCTCGCTTAGCTCAAACGCGTCGGAGAACCCCGAGGGTGGGTCCAGCTTGGGGACGAACAGGTTTCCTGATCCGTCACGCTCCTGGTCCCGATTGGCACAGGGATTGCCCGACTGGTGCTTGGGATGGCCAGGCCCGGAGATTGGCCCGAAGTGGGCACGGGCCTCCTCGCTGGTATGACGCGCCAGCTGTAACATCCTGGAATGCAAACGGATCTTCCTTTATCTCATTACCTTGCAAGCTATAGGACACATTAAGTTTAGAATTTAGGAAATGTTAAACATGATAATACCAATATGATAATACAATCAATTTAGAGAAAAAGCCGTTTTACAGTCAAAATTGGATCTTGATTGCCTAATAATATTATTTGCGTGAATTTATGTAATTTATCACCTCAGCAAACCACGCGCCGTTACTTTCGGGCGTTACTTGAAACGTAGTCTCAACCAAAAGTTATAGAACAATACTATCACATAATTAAATTATATTATTGTAAGAAACCCGTTAAATTAGTCACGTTGGCACCGTAGCTGGCAGACCTGAGAAAATGTGGGGAGAAGACATCACGCCGGACACGCGTGATCAGAGCCGAACACGGAGCTCGTTGCTCCGATTGTAATACGCGGGCAGATAATCGTGAGGCGCGAAAAATAGAGGTGGACCGTCTCCGGTTGCGCGCTGCGGTGCCTACCGTATCGAATCGTGTGTAACGAAGTTAAATAAACTTTCTATTATCTGAACTGTATTCTATTATCCTGACATCCCGTCGAGTTGACGTCCTTACATTATCAATATTATTATTTATAGGCAACAAAGATCTAGTCTTGATCTAGTAAAACAGCCTTTTCTCTAAATTGATTGGGAAATGTGTTCAGATAATATATATTTAACTATCGGCTTTTAAGTAATTTGGGTAATCAATAATTAGTTTAAGTGTTATGTATTTTAAATTTAGATCTAACGTCGAATTTTGATAGTCAATAATGTGTTAAATATAAAAAACGAACGATTAGCTTAGAGATCCGAAAGTATCGTGGGAGAAATTGACGAAATTAAATAATCAACCGGCGATAGGCTTACTTGGGTCTTCCCCTTCCAGGAAACGATTTTCTCTCAAAAATCGGTGAGGGTTCTGTAGACGTGCTAGATTCTGGTCCATGGTACAGGAAGTCTGCAAGCAAACATTTCCCCTTTGTCTCTTATTCCTAATTCGCTGAATGTAAATGAGTATATAATCGCAAGTGCTTTTGCGATCTCACGCGGCAGGCACTTCGTCGTGGATCTACATTGCGCGATGCATAACAGGCGGTTCGTGCAGACAAGACTGCAACCAAGGAAAGCGTGCATGTATCGCATACACGTATATACGTGCATCGAACAAAATTATGTCTGTGGAAAAACAAACAAACCGACGGTAGGACAAAAGTGCTCGCAGCTATAGAAGCAGTGGAAAACGCGAGCCTCTCCGAAACGGAAATCGAAGCGTGGCGTAGAATTTTCGGGTACGAAAGCAAAAATTGAAAGGACTGAATCTTCAGCGAGACCGCGTCGAAAAAAAGGATGAAAAAAAAACCGGAGCCTTCGTTTCTAGTCCAAAAAGCTGCCTTCTATCCTACTGCTACACTCCTGAGGAAGAAAGACTAGAGAGAGAGACAGAGACAGAGAGAGACACAGAAAAAGAGAAAAAGAAAGAGAGAGAGAAAGAGGTGAAAATATTGCATACTGTGGACGCGCGAGTCGGCCGCAGATGCCGAGTGGTGCGAATCGACGAGGTGATTGGAAGACTCGGTTCGGCTGCTGGTCCCGACTTCCGTGTCGCTGTCCGAGCCCAGGGTGTCGTACTCCTCCGACTCGGACTTGCCCTGACTGACCTTGTGCGCTTTGTGCAACGGCGCAGAGGACGAACGGCCTCCGCGCACCTTAGTGTACCGGTTGCAATCCGACTGCAATCAGACGGAATTGGTTTTTTCCATGAGATGGCACACCGCGTATCGCGCCGTATCGCGCCGCCCCCCCCCCCCCCCCCCGATCCCGATCGGCGGTCTCTCTCGACCGGATCGCACGAGGAGCGATTTCAAGATTAGAGCAGAATCGTCGAGGATCTCGTGAGTACGCGAGCTTCCGCCTAACCGGATCGATAATTAATTTATCTCGTCGGGATTGTTGCTCGTATTCAAGGAGCGTGTCGCGGGAATCTATATAGAGAGCGAAAGATGTTCGCTTAGTCAAGCGGACAACCCTCGGGCAGTTGAGAATTAAAAAGAATCAAATATGTTTTCTTGCAAAAATAAATGTCCATTAAATTCAAATATCAATCATATTTGTGCACATTTAATTTTATAACAAAAAGTTTCTCTTGTTATTCGTTGTAATAAACTTTTTACAGAAAATATTATACTAAAATATTATTCATTATTAAATTGAAAAACGCCATATCGAGATATTAAAGATACATTTCATTTATTAATAATAAAAGATAAACAAAGTAATATTTTTTCTATTACTTTATATTTTTTAATCATTTCGAAGTAATAGAGATATATATATATATATTTTTTTTTTCTCTACTAGTAGTGAAGGGAAAGAGCAACAAATTTTGTCACCATCTTCTACAGAAACTCTATTCTACTTTGCCGAACTAGGAATCGCGGGAGCGATGAATAATGAGAGAGTTTTATGCTACAGCTAATAAAACTAGACGAGACTCGGCGATAGATGCAAATGTGTAAAATGACGAACAGCGTTCGGTATAGATCTAAGTCTGCTCCAATCAATACTTTATAACTCCTCGATTCTCGCGAGCCGCCACAGGACAGTTGCGAAACGAAGCGAAACGACCAGCACTGGGACCAGCAGTCGCAATGATGTAACTCGTAAATATTAGCGTCACGATTTCGCCCATTGAAAAAAAAAAGAAGATTAGAGAAGTCCGCGGTTTTCCGAACTGATAGAAAAGACCAAGAAGGTTCGCGCGCGAATTAAAATTCGTAATAACGTCTGTGTCCGTACTGATCGCGCACGAGGCAAGAAACTCGAAAAACGCACATCGTGCATGCGAGTGCGAGTGAGTATTCGCACAAAGGATCGCCAAAGGTTCCGATTTGCGTCGCGAGGATAAGGTGATCTCGGTGCACTGATCGGGATGTGCGCATGCAATTATCGCAGGTGTAACGAAGCCGGGAATATGTATGAGAGTGAATGATAAAAGCAGTGACAGATCATCATGCTCGCGCGTTTCTTCCCGCACGTTTAACGTCATTGTCTGTCGTTGAATATAAACGTCTGCTTCTTGCATCGTTTACAGAGAAAAAAATGACGTTGTATTGACAGCATTAGTCTAATTGGAAATAATCTCGCTAATTCAATAACAGTATTAGTGAAACAATACTTTTTTTATTAAAAGAATTACTTATTTTATTGAAACAAAAGGATGAAATATTGAATTAACAAGATTATTTCCATTTAGACTAATGCTGTTGATACAATATTTTTTTCTCCGTGCTGTAGAACCCCGAATCATGATTTCAATCACGTATAAAATTGCAACTTTTGTAATTAATACTTTGTCTCGATTGACAATATTATAAATTACAAAAAAATCTAGATCATAAAGATAAAGAAAGAATTACAAAATTTTTTAAAATTCAAAGATAACTAGAATTTCTTTAAAGATTATTTCACTTAAAAAAAATAGACGTTATATGTGAATTGCTATCGCGCCTAAATTGCGCAAAATATTCGCTCTATGTCGCAAAAGTCGTAAAAGAGAAGTTAGGAGAGCGAATCGTGAAACAAGAATCAGAGATAAGAAGACAGAATATTCCGCGATCGGAAATTGCGCGGGACAGAAACGTGCGGCGAGAAGACGGCAATTCTAACAACGATAGATCGACGGACGATACCTCTCGTAACTGAAGGGTATCGGCAGTGGAGAGACGAGGGTCGTGATAGACAAAGGTCTGAAGTGGCGCGGCAGAATTGCAGCGGCTGTCGCCTCCTGCAGGAACGCTTTCCTCCAGCTGGAACGTGGCGTACGGGTAGATATCTTCCGAATATTCTACAAGCATGTTTAATAACGATTCGTTAATAGTGACTTCCGGGCCGCAATCGTTTGCCCCTCGCGCGATCTCGATTTCTCCGCAGAGAGAGAGAGAGAGAGAGGGAGAGAAAGAGGAAAGAAGGAAAGAGAGAGAAAAAGAGACCTATCCCCGCGTTTTGTCTTGTATCACTGTTAATTTTTTTTTACGGAAAGAACGAGCTCGATTTCACCAACGCGAGCTGGTCTGTTTATCTCACCTGGTATTTTCTCGAGCGTGCCCATCTCGTGGATCGGCGAGCGTAGCGGCTTACGCACGGTAGCGTAATACTGCTCGCGCTGCTCCATGTTCTGCTTATTGTCTAGGGCGGCCGCGGTTTGCGCGTCATGCAGGCTCCCGATGTCGCCCATAAACGGACCTGCAATTAGTACTTTAAGATATAACTAAAATTAAATAACCTTAACTTTGAAATTAATCGAGCAATTAATTATTTTCTAAATTGACAATTTTTTGCAAAAGTCGCTATTATCCATCGATTCTATCTCAAATGTAGTTTAATTACTTTCACGCAGAAGAAAAAGAAGTGTCAAATCAAAACTTATGTACTCGTATATAATCGCAATAATTTATAATCTTCTTATAAGAATTTCAATTTTTCATTTCAACTTTGTTTTCTTGGTTGAACTACATAAATGACTTCATCCAAGTTTCCTTCGTTTAATGCAATATAATTTTATTTCCAATATTACAGATTGTTGCGTATATATACGAGTATATAAGCTTGATTTGACACTTTTTTATATATAAATATATTTTTTCATATTTTGTATTTATTTGTGTATAATGTGTGTACTATTTATTCGTTATATTGTTTGAAGATTCTTTTGCTATTTATGATCCTAGTTCTAGAGGACTGTATGCATATATGACGGACTAACGTTTGCGGAAGCAGTAGAAGACAGCTCCGGCTGCGGCGATGACCGCGAATGAACTTAGCACCAAAGGTACGATGAGCTTCAGATCCGAATACACAGAGGTGTGCTGGGGAATGTAATGATCGATCTCGATGGCGGACATGGTCGTGCTAATGTGTGGCTGCAACGTCGTTATCTTGTACTCGGCTACTGACGAGCCGGCATTGTTGTGGGCCCTTATGCGGATGTCGTAAGTGGTCCCCGGTTGTAGCTCACTGAGAGTATATGTCTTTTGCACCTGCACAATATGCAAATCACGTATAGTCCATCACAGTCTTGTAATCGCATGTTAAATATCAAACCGTGTTTGAGAAAAATTTATCAATATAGCAATGATAATATTATAATACATGATGTTTCGTTATCGAAATATCGATACGCGAAAGAATTTGTATGAATAAAGATTTTGATAATAATGTATTTATGCAAATTGTCTCATTTCTTAAGCCATTTTTTTTTAATTAGATTTTTTGGGCCAATTTAAAGATTATTTTTCCATAGCGAATACCGAAGCACGAATTAATAATTTTCGAATTACAAACGTTCAGAATTAAACGATTGTATTAAAATTATATTTCTCAGTTAAAATTTTAGGTAAAAATTTAGGCTTTTTAATTAGAATTCTTCCTAATTTAAAATTTAATATATTTCAAAGAGATGTGATACTATAAATTGGAAGCTACAACAAATATTGACTCACCTCGATATTTTCGCTAGGGCAAAATCGATTGATGAAAAATTAATGATAAACTAATGAAAAAGCCATGTCACTTTTATAATTTGTACAATGCTTTCATAAACAAAGACGAGTAACTTTTCTTCTTCATTGCACATACATCTAACGAAATAAAATACTCTTTGCACTCCGAATACCTCTATATTATTCGAGATCAGGGTCCAGATGCCCTCGCCGCTCTTCCTGTACTCCAGCTCGAAGAAAGTTATGGGACACCCTCCGTCGTTCCACGTGCTGAGATGCAGAGTGATCCACGAAACGTTGACCGTGACGAACTTGTCGCCAGTTCCGGGCGAGTCGTCCGGTTTTGAGCCCTTCGTCGTCGCCTTGACGATCTCGCTGGGTCTGCCCATGCCGATGCGATTGTACGCCGTCAGGTACATCTGGTAGTCGTTGCCGCACCAGAGCCGCGACAGAACGAAGCTGCTCACTTTGTGCGACACCTTGAACTCCTCCCACTCGCCGGACTCGCGTTTGTAGTGCAAGATGTAGCCGCGAATCGGCGAACCGCCGTCGTCACCGTTTTTCCACTGCACGTTGATGGAATTGCTGCTGGTACTGGTCGCGTGTAATAACGGCGCCGCAGGTGGAACTGAAAAGGACCAATTTTGATTTATGGATCGCTCTATGTGATACAGTTTGACTGTAAGTTACAAGCCTCTTGAGAAAAAGCTTATTTATACTCATTCTAATACTAATATTAACACTTCATTTTTCAAGTAAAATTCATTTTATATTATTTTTTCTTCACAGATAATTCAATTACATTTTTCTATTTATAAAATTATAATACAAGATTAATTTGATAGAAATTAAATGGAAGTAAAGTTAAATAAAATTAAATACGAGATTATAATTTCATAGAAGTTAAATTAAGTAGAAATAAATAATATATTATATTACTCTAACAATAAATCTCGCGTGACTATTTTACAAAAATGAAAAATGCGCTCACCTTGCACGGTTAAACGATGAGTTATTTGATCGGAGCCGTGGCGATTCTCCACGAAGCAAGTATAATTTCCGCTATCCTCCCTATGAAGCTCACTGATCTGCAAGGATCCATCAGGACGGAGGGACACTCTCGCAGATGACTTGACTATCTGACCCCATTGCTTCCAGATAACCGAAGGCTCGGGCTTACCCACGCTTTGACAGGGCAGCGTCACATCTTGTTTCCACGGTACGATAAGCGTGGTGCCGAACGAATATATGGCGGCGCGAACTGTAATAGAGTAAGCGAACCCTTATCGAGTACACGCGATAATCGCAGTCATCTAAGTTAGCTTTTACCAACAACCGTGCGGAGCAAACTCGGAGAGAAAGTGTTTTCCCTGACGGGAAAGATTTAAAGAGTTCGTGGGGAAGAGAGTTTGCGAAGAGTTCCGGGGAGAAAATAAAAAGCGCGCGGTTCATTAACAAACAATAAGTACGGCGCTCGGTATCTCGTTACTGGTCGACTGTAGACAATTCATTTGGTCCGAGAAACGGATGTTTATACGATGGACGAGTGAACGGCGCACCGAAACGTAACTTTCGCAACTAGTCCAATTTGTGTGCTGAAAGGCAACTCCTGGAACTCCAAGTTTCTGGATTCCACGACTGGAGCAAAGTTGCATATTTTCGATGCACCAACTACTATTCGCTGTTACGAACTACTATCGCGCTCTCGTACAATCTTCCGGATATCGAAAGTACATCGAGTAGACAAGAACAACACATCGAGGTTCACGTATATAAATAAAATAAACAGAATATTCAGAACGTAGACATTGTTTTTAGTATTTTAAGATTAAGATTAAACTTCGTTCGCGCGCGAACAATGATCGCAAAACCAATTTAAAATAAGAGAGAATCCCTTTACCTTCACTGGAAGGTGAGAGCATGATGGACGGGGTTTGCGGGCCCTCGCCGACCGAGGTGACCGCCGCGATCGTGAACTCGTACTGGGTCCTCTTGTGCAGGTCCTCGGCGTGGTAGCTGGTCTGATACGGCTGCAGGGCTTTCCTGTGCCACTTGCCTTCCGGTCCCAATCCGCGAACGTGCACGTTGTAGGAGGTGATGTTGCCGTTGCTCTTCAGGGGCGGCAGCCAAGAGACGATGATGGACGTGGCCGAACTGACAACCGCCTTGACCGCGGCCGGCATCTCCGGCAGGTCCTCCTCGGTCACGCAGTAGAGGGGCGACGAGGAGACCCCGTCGCCGGTTCTCGTGTACGCCAGGACTTGGATCGAGTAATTGGTGTACTTCTCCAGGCTGTGGAGCACCACCGTCAGCGCGGTGGTGATCTTCATCTCCGGCTTGACGGACTCCGTCAGCGCGTCCGTGTTCTCCCACATGACCTTGTAACCCTTCAGGATCCCGTTCAGGCTGGAGTCGGGCGGAGATTCCCAGGAGACTTGCAAGGACATCGACGAGAGCGCGGTGCAACGTACATCCTGAGGAGGACTGCTTGGAACTAGAATATTTCAATATTTCACTTCAAAAGATCTGCCAAGTAGTCCGTCGTCTTTCATATCGCAAATATCTTCTATCAAAATTATATGAGCGCATAATTTTATCATTTAACATCTGTGATTTGTTTGAAAATGAGATTATAAGATTATATAAGATTGATAAATTATGAAATTAATAAATTATGATCTTTTAACATATTAAAATAATACTAATTGGAAATAACGTGACGTTAAAACGTTACGAACTTCTAGTAATAGTGATCTATTATATCCACATAAATGTTCATCCGTATGTTAATTTTAGTGAAAATTATGATATCGCTGGATTGAATATATATTTTTATGATTGCAATAATCTGAGAAATATGAACGGCGCGGCTCATAAAATTCGTATTGCATTTAAAACGTCGATATTCGTCGGTGCATATTCGAGGATGACGTGACTATACGCGCGGAATATTTCAAGAACGGCTTGAAGGTGAAAAGTTTTTTAAAGAGGCAGACACGGTGCCGTCGTCGCGCGAGTCGCGGGGGAGAAGAGATGTTTGCTCCTCGCGAAAAAATATCGGGAGTGCACTTGAAAGTTTCGTCGGGTCTGCCATCCGGCGCGCGGATAGGATTAAAGAAGTTATTTGCGGCTGCCGCGTCTGAATTTATTATTTATCCCCCGAGGAAGTCGTGCAGCCGCGGCCTGTGCGCACGCGGTCGGTATTCATGGCGGAATTCATGATAGGCTCGCGAGAAGGCGCGAATATTATTCTCTTCATGAATTTTTGAAGCTCCTCGGCGTCGAGTCGCGAAAATAGACGTCTAGACGAGAGAGCCTCGCTCTCTCTCGTCCGCCTGCTCGCGAACGCGCACCGATCGATCGCGACACCAGATATGTTAATTCCAGGTCGCGTCCGACGTGCATATTTTCGTCGTGTGATTCGTGTCGCGGAACCCGACGATAAATGTGTCGTTTCGTCAAAATTCAACGAAATTAATCTCGCCGCGATGTCAATTTGAAACTGATTTGAAACTGACACTTATTATAACAATATTTTTAGCATCGCTTTATATTCGAGACAAGTAAGAGGTCATTGTTTCGTGACGTTTGCAATCAAAAATGTACTTCGTGGTATTCTCGTCGACTCGATCGACGTGGGTCATTTTTCTCACATGCAGTCGCGCGCTTACCGTCCTCGAGTGTCGATGCCACAACTTCCTGCGTCATGGGACCGGGTCCGAGGGCGTTGAACGCTTGAACGACAACGCTGTAACGCGTGAACTTCTTCAGGTTCGTCAAGTGATGCTGGCGTCCGGGCATGGACGTTCTTGCCAAACCCAGGGCGACGCTCGCCGTCGAGATCCGTCTTTCCACGGTTTTATACGTGTACTGCTCCGCCCCCAACCTGAATTTCGAGAGAGAGAGCGTTCGTTACACCTGGCTCGGGTGATTAATTAGTTTGTCGAAAGGGTGTCAAGTGTCTCCTTTTAACCCCCAAACTTTGGGCAAACTTTCGGGGGGGCAAACTTCGTACTAGATTACTGGTGTGAAAAATGTAAAGATAATATACATGACACACTTGGCGGAAAGTAACAAGATAAACTTAAAATAGAATAGCAATAAAAAAGATCTAGGCGAAATATATAAGTTCAAGAATATAAAAGAAATTAGAAACTTCATCTCTCTTTTAAATGATTATTCTAGCTAATTCTATTCTAAATACTTATTCTAAATAATTATTCTAGAATACGTAGATTCTAAAATAAGAAATAAGTGAAGAAAACTGTGCAGATTGTATATATATTTATGATAGACTGAAAAATAATAATGGGGCCAAATATAAACAGTAAAATTTAGAAATATGACATTATCGAATTTACATTGATCCAGCTAACAATAATTGACTTACTAGAAAAATTGATATTGACGAATTTAACTAGTTTGTAGCAAAAACACAATAAAAACACCCTGAGACGATATAACAAAACGTATATAGCCGTAAAAAAAGCCTATGTAGTTTTTCGAGGATTTGTCAGCGTTGCCCCAGGCGAATAAATAACTGACCCTGAGATAGCTCGTCGTTTATTAATGGCGCGTAAATTCTACGGTATCAGCTCTGTGGGCTGAAATACAGGAGGTTTGAGTTCTGTGTGTGCGCGCGCGCGCGCGTATATGTGCAATGTGTACGAGTGCATGAGGAAACAAACCCCTGTCTGTCGAGGTACGTCGTTAAAACAACGTCAGAGTGTTTTCGATCGTTACCTGTGTTCCTTGTAGCCGACATGATAACCGAGTATCTCGCCGTTCCATAAATCATGATCGGGCGGATCCCAGGTGACGTTGAACTCGGTCGAGCTGATGGGGTCTACCTTGAGATTTCGCGGCGGACCGCCCGGTTTCTCTCCCTCAGTCGTCGTCTCTAAAATCTGAAAAGCCCCTGCTTTGAATTCTCTGGCGAGTCCGTTCACTTTCACCCCCCCCCCTTTCATTACGTTTTCCTTTTTTCCTGCCCGCTTAATTGCCGCTGAACTTTTCAACTGTGTTCCACAATTTTCGTCCGTCGCGAATTTGAATTATAAAAAGAACGATCGTATAGAATAAAGACGAATTAAATTTTCTTTTGTAAAGCACCGACACAGACTTGGAGAACGCGTTCGGAAAGTACATAGAGCGCGGTATAAAAGCTGGATGTCAGCCGTCGTGTCGGTGTTTAAGGAAACATGTGAAACGCGGGTCGCGCCAGTTGCGGCGAATCTGCGGGAACAGAACGAATTCGGCTGGATGCGCCCCGATATTTCATCTCAAAGCATCCGCGGATGTTGCGCAGGCTGCATGCTTAAACGCGCGAGCAAATTCTTTCCCGTGGAAGAAAAAAAAGAAAGGTGCGAGCGGAGTCGATATGCCCGAAGGGGCATTGCGGGGTGCGCAATTTGAATCCAGGCCAACGATGCATGCGGTCGCACATTCGTCGAGAGGCGACGGAGAGAGGAATTCGCTTAGGGGATGAGACGGCCCTTTTTTTTTTACGCGCGCGGGAATATCGATCGGGCACGGTTTCCCGTCACACATCGGTATCCCGATTGTTTTAATTCTCGAGGGGAAAAGGGGGAGAGAATAACGACCGGTCGGTGAGGAAATGATTGTCCGACCGGAACGCAATTTGACTTGTAAATGTTCGGCCTGGCCCCGATACCTACGTCGCTCGCTTGACTCCGACCCAGTTCGTTGTCCGCGTACATCCGGAACTGGTAAGTGACCGCAGGACGCAAACCGCTCACGTGGCCGCGAGCACGTGTCCCCGGTACCGTCGTGTGGAACGTGTGGTCGTGCCATACTTCTGCAAAATTGAACGATCATCTTGCGGTGATTTCGTCCTCGGGGGTCAAACCATCAAGAATGTCGATTAAATGAAGCCGCTGCTGCTATAGTTACACCGATCCACGCGCGAGCTGACATTTATCAGCTCTGATTTTAATATTCTGGATTTTTAAGTTATTAAATTCCGGAAATTAATTTTCGTGTTATTTATAAGTCGCGATCGAGAATCAGGGCATGCAAAAAACCTTAACTGCATAAGATTTTATTAACCTGTTTTTAGTTTTTATAATAAATTTATCAATTTTAAGAACTCTTCCTTTTCATATTAATGTTTTCCTAATATTAAATTCATAGTATAATATAGAATATTATAATATTAAATCGTAGATATTAGATTTTTTTTCAATTACGTTGTAATTATTAGGATTAAACTTACCTGATTCAGTTTTGTACTCGATTATATACTGGGTGATTGGACTGTTCCCGTCTTGACTGGTCGTCCAGCCCAGATTAATGTGACGACTGCCTTTCTCGATCACATGAAGATTTCGTGGGAAGTCTGGAGGCTCTATATATCAATATAATTTTGTGGAATCTCTCTTAAAGTTAATATTAAAATTTTCAACGTTTAAATAATTCTCAGTCTTTTACTAAATATGCGTTTCAATTAATATACCCTATTTTTCACATATTTTCTAATAATTAATTCATTAATTTTTAATTATCATCTTCGGTGTCATATTTACGGATTTATTACGGACAATTCACACTAAATTTTTCATCTGTGAACTATGTGCATCATCCACAGTCGCGACAAATAGCATCTGAGAAAATATTATAATGCTTTTATAATGGCAGTGAAGATATTAATACAATAATGTTCAATGAAATAAAATCTCGATTAATGCAGATGCAATTTCAACATTTAATACGCGATTTTAAATAGTGTCGGTCCGAGTCTCCGATTAGAACATTTCACCGGGCGAAATTGGAGCTTCGGCAATTAGCTGGAAATTTTTGTCTAATTCCGGAGCACAGCGTAAACGCGCGCGCATCGCGTCCAATGAAATAATTTTCAGTTATGGCACGATTGTCACATACCCGCGTTATGCATATTTCACGGGTTATCCGACGCAATACATCCACTCGAAGCGTATCTCATTTTGGAGAATATACAGAGAGAGAGAGAGAGAGAGAGAGAGAGAGAGAGAGACAGCGCGCGCGAGCCGCCCGCCGGCTCATCTGTCTCGCTACGTACTTGCGCGGACGTACATTAAATTAAATGGACGTGCGTTGTCGAGTGCCTGTATACATTACGATAATTACATCCAGTGGAATAGTGTTATGCACAAACAACCGACGCGCCCCGAAGGCATCATCGCGATAACTCGCCTCGCAATAATTTCATGGACTCCATTGACTATCTCCTATCTCCGACGGAAAACAAACGATTATGAAACGCAAACATTAATACGGCAGTATTATTATTATATTATTGTTATTATTTTTTTCTCTTGCTATTGTCGACATTACTGAACGTCCCCGCGGGTATATCAATTAATTCTATGCCTTTGTAGTCGATGTTAACGATTATCCAAAGAGCTTTCGAGAGCTGTCGAAATCTAGATACTAATTTCTCGGATTTCTTCGTACCTTGAATATAAAGATGAATCGTCATCTCGTCGCGGCCGTAAGCGTTGGACGCGATACAAAAGTACCTGCCGCTGTCCTCGCGGCTGGTGCTGACGAAACCGAGAACGCTGACGGCGCCGTCGGTGGTGTTGTCCTCCTTCAGAGTGTAACGATAGTCGGGAAGTTTAGGGTCCAATTGGGAGCCTGCTTTCTTCCAAACTATCTTCAAAGGATGGTCGCCCTTCGCCTCGCAGCGCAGCGAGGCATTCGAGCCCAGCCTCGCGGTCTGATTGCGATGCTTCTCCACAAAATGCGCGGGAACTGCATCAATCGGAATAGAACTCTATTTATAATTACACATTTGGATGTGGTTAATAGTTAAAATTCACGATTATTTGAGAACGCTCTCGAATTCCAACAATCTAATAAATTCTGTTTATGAATGAAGTTAAATTTTTTAATTTACTTTGAACGATTCATCAGGTTTTTAGAGTTTAAAGAGAAAATCCTATTTATTGTGTGTCATAAATTTTGAGGTATTTTTGTTCTTGAAATATTTTTCGTATTGTATATAAAATCTATTTTGAACACGAATTGCAGATCATTTAAGGTAAGATTTACAACTAGTAGAAACAGATAGATATGATCAGACTAACATAAATAGCTAAAAAAGATTATTTGAGATTTAGTTGAATTATTTATTTAATTATAATAAAAATCATAATTTGGATAATAAATGTATAGTATATGTGTATTATAAAATATGTTTTCAATAAGTAAATAAAGATACGACAATATATGGAGGGGTAAAAACCATAGTGGTGTAAATCAAATTTTTAAAAATATTTGACTTACACCACTATGGTTTTTACCCCTCCATATATAATATAAAATGGAATTAAGAAAACGTGTGTTAAATGGTCAGGATTGGATCTTAAATGCCAAATAATATTATTCGCGTGAATTCATATTTTCAAGCTAATCGGTTTAGTTACTACATGATGAACCATTTGTTGATGTGGCACGTGTTAAAAATAATACTTTTGAGAGCGTTGAATTAAAAACTAAAGATTGAGAATAAAGAACTTAAGAAATTGAATTTGACAAAATAATAACAAAATATCGTTGATTTAAAAAACTAGGAGATTACATTTTGTGAAATTCTGATGAAAATAATCGAAAATGCGATTATTTCGTCAAGAAATATTTTCTTAATGTCTTAATAGGATAAAGTGGATCAAATTGACTACACGGGTCAATCGTTACACTGTTGATAATACCTAAAGTTCCAGCGAAATCCAATTAGGGTTAATCATCAATTAGTAGAAGACTAATCCCTTCAAGAGAAATTATGAAAGAGAGATACTTTATCTCGTGAAGCTTTAGCGCTAAAATATTTTCTGTAACTGCAGATAGTAATGGGAAATTTAATGACGTGTTTATTGGAAAAAATTACATCCCGTGTTATTAAATTGTCTTTTGACGAGTACATTAGATCATAAAAAATAGATATTACGAAGAGATCGTCGAATAATTTTTATATTTCCACTATAACAAACGTTATGAGATGAGATTTCACTCAATTTACCTCTTTTAATTATGTTTCTATGAAACATTTCTTGATAGAAATTGTGATTGTAACCCTAATGTTATTAAAAAATTATAAATAAAGCATACTTAAATACATAAGTAAGCGTATATAATCTTGAAAAATGATTTTAATAAGAACTGTTTCCGAACTTTGCGGATGGCAAGAGGTGAGAAAAATCTGATAAACGTTTTACGTACCGTTAACGGTGAGATAAACGACTTTACTGAGCCCGGCTCCGATACCGTTCACAGCCTCGCACAGGTAGAAGCCCTCGTGATCTTCCTGGACCCGGCCGAACACCAGCGAACCGTTGGAGTGTATCCTCAGGTCCTGCATGTGCTCGTGGCTGGCTATGTCGTGATAATTGCCGGGTTTCTTGCCGCTGCCGCGCCGCCATGTGACCAACGGCGGCGGGAACCCGTCCGCGTGACAATGCAAACTCAATCGGGGCATTCCCTCCGACGCACGGGCGTCCTGCGGCTCCACCACCCACCGTGGCGGCACTGACCCACAATGCGCGATCATTAATCGATTGCCACGGATCCCGATATGCGACAGCTACTACAACGACGCGGCCCGGGAGACCCGATCACGTTCCGAAATTCGCAAGCGGATAATGAAAATTGTACCTTTTCACTTAGGGGGTTACGTACCTTCGACAGGCCTAAAACCAGGTCGAAATTAACGAATTTTTATTGTGGGTAAACTTGTGCTTTATTAAAAAATGAAAATACGTATCTTGTAGAGTAGTCTTTTGAGAATATCTCCCAAAAATTTGAACAGAAAATATCAAAAATTGAGGTCCTGGCAGCTATTTTCCCAAATGGTGCTTGTAAAAACGGCGTTTGCGGTACCAGAGATACCCCCGCCTTCTCTCATGTGAAACGAAAACAAAAATTTTCCGTTAAACTAGATGAATAAAACTAGTCCTTGTAATAGCTGATTTTGAAATTTCGTAGGAAAAAATGCGATTTTTGACCTAAAAATCAGTCATTCTATTTATTAAAAAAACTAACCCATAAATTAAAAAAATCCTACGTGAAGGACTAAATTGTTGTATTAAGAGTAGTTGTAAAAAATTTCATGCAAATCGATTCACTAGTCTCTGAGATATTTCTAGTATTTTCAAAACACTGTTTCGGGAAAACAGCTTCTAGGACCTCAATTTTCAATATTTTTTATTGAAATTTTCGAAAGATGTTCTTAAAAGATTACTCTATACAAGACATGTATTTTTATTTTCTAATAAAACATATTTTTGTCAACAATAAAAATTCGTTAATTTCGACTCAGTTTTAAGGCTTGTCAAAGTTATTAAACCCCTTAATTTCATTTAATTCCTCAAATCACGAAACAATTTTAATTTATTTTAAAATTATTAAAAGACTTAAATAATTCGATATGCTAATCAAATTTTTGTCAAGCAGAGACAAATTAGCGAAAAGTTAACGTGTAAATTTTGACCATTGATTGACCAAATTATTAACAACTTATAACTATTTATCGTGCCACTATTAAATTTTTTATCTTGATGATGTCGCGTTTTATCGGGGACGCTGAATTCGCGCGGAAACGCTCTCCAGGACCTCGTCACGCGTCTCTATCTAAGCTTATTGCGCTGAGAGGCAAGAGCGAAAAGTTCTCCCGGGGAGAGAGGATTGGCCTACTGTGCAACTTCCTACTTCAGCTGCCGCGAAAGTAAAGAGAAATAGGATTTGAAGGTGCGCGATGGAGAGGACTGGGTTAGCCCTCTCGGGATTGCGGACAAACGGCGCGAAAGTTTCGCTGATAAAAATTACGAATTGTCCGCCAAATGTATTGGCAGGTTGCTTCCTCTTAATCCGCCTTTCTTGTCCGTTTCTTCGCCTCTGATGTTTCGCGACAAAGAAACAGACGGAAGAGCGAGACGCAGAGGGGGAGAACAGGCTGGCGGGAGATAAAGGAAGAAAAGTGCGGAGGGAAAAACGGTGCTGAAAACGTGCGCGCGCGATGGAGAGGATTTTTTTCCATCGGCGAGACAAATGGTAAAATAATGTCGGCGATAAACACCGTGTGATGGACCACAGAGAACAGAGCGATACACGGTGATAATACGATAAATCGGTGCTGTGCGAATCTAATACCATACACGAATGTGTGCACGAACAATCGTTGCGTACAAATATGCACAAGGTGCGCAAAATGCGCGTCCCGCCCGAGCCGAACGTTTGTACGCCGAATTACTCGCGCATTCATTTGTATAATGCGCCGCGCATTTATGCGCTCGCGAGCGTATATTATCGTTCAATCGTGATTAATAATCGAAGGGCCGAGTGGACGAAGGATACGCGTATTGCCGCGAAAATCAACCTATACGTGGACAAAATTGTTATTTCCCACCGAGTGACCCCGCGGCAGTCTCCGCGTTGGACAATAAAATCAACAAAGTAGTAGCACGCGCAATAATGGAGACGTAAACTTATCGCTACAATTTGTTTTAGCGAGAAGAATAACAGTCTCCGCGGAGATGCTGTATTTTTTAAATTACGTTTGAAAGCTGGGTCGGGGGGGGGGGACGCTTAGAGGCGCTTTCTTCTTCTTAATTTAAATACTTTGACTGCGGACTGTGATTGCTCATTAATTCAAATCCGATAAATGCGATCCCTCGATACTCCGTTCCCCTCAATTCAGCAACGATTTCGCAATCGGGAATCGATTATTCCGGCGAACGTTCGGATCAAACGAGACCGATTCGTCTCGATGCGAGGCGAGGTGGATATAGGCGGCATACGAATTTTTCGGTGACGGTGAGAGCGGGGGAAAGAGAAAAGTGAGACAAGAAAAAAAGAAACGGAACGAAAGGAGGAAACGAAACACGAGGTGCGAGCGTCACATCGGGAAGTCGGTGCCAGGGGATTAGTGGCGCTCGGGACCAAATAAGAGAGAAAAATAAACTGAAAAACGTGTCAGTGCAGATATGCGTGTGCTGGGTGAAGTGAACGTGAGTCGGTGCTCCAAATTGAACTACAAGATTGTTGCTGCTGCTGCTGCTGCTGCTGCTGCCGCTGCTGCTGCTACTGCTGCTGCTGCTGTTGCTGCTGCTGCTGCTCGCCGTGGCTCAAGACGGAGAGGTGCTATATATGCGAAGCCGAGTTTCGTGAAGTGCCGTATTGGCCCTTGCATGCAGCACATATTTCATTCTGGGCTACTGCGATCGTGTTGAATACCGACAAGCGCGCGGACCTCATATCAAGATTTCATTTCTTCGTTCTCCGTTTCTCGCGTATACATCTCTCCTCACTTTTATCTCGTTTACGTCCCGGACGCACATGATTCAGCGGTTCCCGACGCAATGCCGATACATTAAGAATTAGTGCTTTTAGAATAATAATGATTCTCTTAATTGACATATCAAAAAGTATTTAAAGAAGGTATATCGTTGTTCGTCGGCGCTGCTACGAAATCTCGATTGTCAGAATGTCGGGCACCGCTGCGTTGGGCACTCTCGCGAAATTAATGCGGAGAATATATGCGATCGCAGTACTTAATTATCGCGATAAGGGGCCAGAGAGTGAGAGGTGCAGGTTCAACGGTGCGTCCGTGTTGTTAGATATGTATCTAGATAGAAAATATATTACGGGGTGACCCGTGAGGTGAAATTACGCTATATTATGCTGTGCTCAAGTGCGTTGGTGCGACGGGTTTTGCTGGCTGTGCGGCGGCGGCGGCGGCGGCTGCTGCTGCTGCTGCTGCTGTTTCGTCATTTCGCGCGTATCATCTCGTAAAAAGGACTCTAGAGCTGCGTTTATCCGAACGATGCCGTTGTTCGTCGTTTATCCGGATGGCGAATTGTTCTGTGCGTCTCTCGTGAATATCCGGCTAGCGCGCGCGCGCGCGTGATACGCTTTGAAAAAAATTCCGCACGTAACTATCTCGAATTTAATGAACGAATTTCGCATAGGATATCATCGAAAAATATTTTCTCTGATTTTTTTGCGGAAAAAAAACGACGCACAACGCAAAATACCGAAATATTAGAACTGAAAAAAACATTATTAGGGATATACCTCGACTCGAAACATTTTCAAACGCGATACGTGGGTTATATTCGCGAGAGTATTACCCAGAGTGTATTACCCAGGAGAGATCTGTCAGATATTGAAAGTGCCGGTCGAGTGGCTTTAAGCGGCAGAAAAGTCATACGGGAAAATAAATGGTAAGATATTTTAGGTAGACTAAAATTTGCATAACGTTCTAAATTTGTTATAGTATAGAAAATTTAAATATTCATTAAATGTAGAGTAAACTAAATATCCATGAAGTTATATCATGAAGTTTTACGTTGTTGTAGTCTAGAAAATTTAAGTATTTATTAATAAAATTAAATAATAATTAATATATAATTATCAACGTAATTGAACTAAAACACCTTTACTCTTGTTTCATCCATTATAATTTACTAATTATTTCAGCAACTTTCATTCGGACGATTTTTCCATTTAAAACCTATCAAATTAGACGTTTCTCCCACGCACTTCCCTCTATCTAAGACAATCGTGAGAACCAGTTAATTATACCATACAAAAGCGATTAATTACATCGCGATTACAATAACGTCGCGAGCAAACGGTATTGGTGAAATGCAAGCTCCCGGGAGAGGACTCAATGTAACTTTCACTGTCAGCTCCACGTTGCTTATAATAACGTAACGTGCGATAGCTCCGCGTTTAACATATCGTAATTTGCGGGACGGATATTACTTCGTAAATTACGAATATATTACTTCGCGGGACGGGCTAAAGCTCGCGTGCGCGCACGTCAATTCCGAACAGGAGCGCGGGCTCGATATATCCGCCGATGCCCTCGTCGCGATACCCGAATATCCGGTTTGTCTCTGCGAAATCCGAGAACAGCCCTAGCGCGTAACTCTTACTTCATGCTATTTTTCGACCGACGCGCTGCGATGGCGGCTGCTGCTGCTGCTGCGGCGGCTGCGGCTGCGCTTACGTGACGACGATACGGCCAGCCGCGGGTGAATAGAATCGGAGGACTCGGCATTTAAATCTCGCGAACTTGCTGGCTTTTGTCTCGTAAATTCCGTGTGGCCAGAAAATTAATCTCACCTCTTATCGCGGCAATTTATCCGAATCGCGCGAATGCAAGCTGCATAGCCCGGCCGTTCAATCGGTAGTAGATAAAAACACTATATGGTCAGACATCGCTGATCATCGTGGAATAAAAAGTCTTAAGTATCTTTCTACGGTAAAAATACTATCGCTGCGCGTGAACAGCGCGTAACAAGAAACTTACAGAAATATATTATCGTATACTTTATTTAAAATGTCTAAGATTTTATAGATTCGGTTACTTTCCTAAGCCCTCCAAATTCATTCACCCGTCGCCGGCTGTATTGTCGCAAAGACAATGGTGTGCTGCCAGGTGCAAAACAGTGACGTGAGAGAGAAAGAGAAGAAAAGAAAAAACATAGACTCGGTGCAGTTTTTCCGCGCAGTGCAAGTCACTGTACTTTACCACGAACGATCAACTCGGCCGTCCAGAGGACCTCGGCCACCGAATTGCGCGCCAGGCAAGTATAGTTGCCGGTGTGCGCGGCGGTGACGCGCTCGATAACTATGGCGCTGGAATGGGCGTCAATGTTGGTTACGCGCAGCCCAGGTGGTGTATGCGAGTGCTGTCGGAGATCGTTAATGGTTGCGGCGGCGGCGGCCGCCGTGCCGGAGGCGGATATCTGCTCGCCGTCCTTCGACCAGATGATCGTGAACGGCGGATCGCCCTTCTCGACCATGCAGGTCACCTGGGCCCGCAGACCCTCCGACAGGTCCTTCTTAAAGCTAAAGGGAGCTATCGTGGGCGGAACTGCACAAAAAAAGAGAGAGAAACAGGTGATTGTGAGTGTGTATACGATTAACGAGTTTATCCGGACGGTCTCCCGTTGCTGCTGCTACTCCCGTAGCTTCCTGTTTTCATCCTGGACGTCGTCACCTACATTCCTGGGAAGTCTTAGCTTAATTCGATTCAAAATCGCGAGAAACAGCTCTCGCAAAACGACTCAACCGTACACGGGCTGATTCGATATGTGTCGCGTCGCCGCGCGGATTAAACTTGTCTCCGTCGTCGTTTACCGAGATTGATCCGCGCGACGGAGAAACCGACGCTCTGTCAGGCAAAACACACCGTTGAGATTAGTTGTAGTTTGACTCGTCGCGGCTAGTTTCACGGGTCGGTTAACAACGGCGGCGGATCTCCGCTGTCGCATCCAGTCGCGGTCGTCGGTCTGAGAAGTCGCTGAACGCCGAAATTTAACGGGTCTTGGATTTCTTCCGTCTCGTTACAGTTGTCAAATAAAGCGAGAGACAGTTAATTCGATAATTATCGTTAATAATGTCCTATATCGAGGCAAGAGAGATGTTGCACCGAGGATAGCCGCCGATATTGGCGATGCTCGACTTACATGACTCCATCATTATGAATGGAATTAGGTATTGATCGTTAGGCAGACCTCGGGAGTGACGTTTAATTATCCTCCCGGCGATACGCCGTGTTTGTTGTGTGGTCGCGTAAGTGTATTTGTACTGGAATTAAAATAATATCGAATTAAGGGCAGAGAGAGAAAGAGAGAGAGAGAGAGAGAGAAAGAGAGACGAAATTAAAATAACGCAGCAAGAAATATCGCATTATTCCATCAATGTCGAACGAGATAGAAAGGTACGCGCGGCTCTCGACTCGCGCGGTATTGGTAATATAATATTCACTTATGCGTGAAACGCGTATTTTTAATATATTCTCCATTCGTTGATTTTTCCATCAATTTCCCGTAACGCAAATATAATCGCCATTTATTTCAATTTTTATCCCTCTCCTTATTAACCGTTATCCACACGAGTCGAGACCAATTCGCGATATCTTTCTGCATCATCGATGACGAGAGGGTTACGACCCGTGATGGCGGCATAAACTACGTTTTCACACGAAAAAAAAGGAATTAGTTATTATAGCAAATCTAGTAAAATATAGATAACTAACGTTTTTTGCAACAAAAGCTATAATTTAGCAATAGTAGCAAAATCTTTTTGCAATTATTGCTAAGTAGCAAAAGGTTCAGCAAAACTTTAACAAGAGGTTTTGCTATTATTGCAAAATTAAAGCTCTCGCTGCAAAAAATGTCAGTTATCCATATTACGACTAGATTTGCTATAGTATTAGTGCTAATCCTTTTTTCCCGTGTGAGTTTCGCGTGGAATAGGTATATGTCTCTCGAGTGTTTCGACGCTCGCGTACTCCATGAAATACACGAGCGGTGAAAACAATCAAGCGGAGCGAAAGGGGGGGGTTACCTTTTCGTGCCCGGTTGTCGACTTTTCGACAAGGGGATGCAGAGGGTAGGGTACGTCGCGACGAGCGTAATGCTGCGGAACGACAATAATAACTTGCCTCGTTGCACGTTGCACCGCGTGCGATACGTATGTATAAGGAGAGGCAGGGGCGGAGAACACGAGAGCCCCGGGGGTATTAGAACTGAACGCGGGCGGTTGTTTGAGAATAATTGAGGAACCGCGCGGGTACAAGAGAGAGGGAACCAGATAGCACAGCGTAACGTGAGTAATGCCCAAAGAGGTCTGTCGCGCGTATATACGCGGCGATATATATGTATATAAATGCTCATATACATGTACAAAAGTGGAGAGAGAGAGAGAGAGAGAGAGAGAGAGAGAGGGAGGGAGAAGGGATAGGAGGGTGGACGCGGTGGTGGATGGAGAACGGGTTTCTCAGGCGAGGAGGTAACAAAGAAGCTTCTCTTGTCGGAGATGCCGCGTTGATAAATTTCGTCGCATAGTTTCGGCAAGTAGAGCGGAGAGGCGCGAGAGAGAGAGAGAGAGAGTTCTCTTCCCTCGCCCCCAAGATAATTTGGCGGTCGACGGTCCTTAATTAGCGCCCGACGTTATCGATAGCGAGTACGTGACGTTAACTTGCGCGGACGCTGGATCCCTTCGGATTAAAATAACGAATGTGCGACTCGTGATTTTAAAAGCACCTGGTCGAGAAACCTCTCACGCATGATCGTAGAAGAGGCGGATTTTAAAGCGATTTAAAGGAGATTTTAGAAGCGTAATCCAATACTCAAATCAATTTCAATTTTTTGACAGTCTTCTAGCGTTCTAAGCTTCTGAAAATTCGATCACAAAAGGAAGCGAGGAAGATACAAATAGAATTATCCCGAAGAAGCTAATTTCTGACGGTGCGGCTATTCGTGGGTTGATTTCATTTCGTCACATACGCGGGAGGCACGAAATAATTAAATGATTAAACGAACTTACCTGTAAGTGAAGTTCTATCATAATTGTATGAAGCGCCTCTTCCGAAGAGATCA
>NW_020224754.1:36394-69348 GCF_003070985.1 Temnothorax curvispinosus
AAACTGTGGCGACATCGGTGCATAGTAGCGGTACTACATGTGATCTCGAGGAAGAGGCGCGCAATACAATTAAGTAAACGCGCACGTATAAGAGACGCGAAAGAAACGCGATCTGTCTTCTGTTTGTTCTTTGGCTGTCAACGAGACGCGGTAATCACCCTCAGGCGATTCGTTCGTACGTAACGTTCATTCGCTCGTCGTCGACCGGGGGCCTTCGTTCGCTGTTTCGCTCGCAGCGATTTGCTCGTCGACAGAAGAAGCGCTTTTAATGCGCGCGCCACCCTCGTCCTTGATGGGAAAATGTAAACGCGCGGCATAGCTATAGGGGGACGTCTCGTCCGTTGACGAGGGATTGTAGTACACGCATCGACGAAGCTACGGGTGTGTACATACGCGCCGGTCTCTTTCTTTTCAGTCCCTCCGGTGATAAATATCTCGCCTCTATTTTTGTACCGCCACGGTAAAACGACAGCTCGATGTAATCGCGGAGGACGCCCACGACGTAATTTTCGACGAAGCTCCTCGCTTCCTCGCCTCGCTTTAAATCACGCCCGATCGCGTATCCCGCTGTTTCGCGGCTGCGGGGAAAAAAAGCCGTCAGATCATTTCGACGAGTCGAGGCGAAGTTTGCGCGCGAGATTATCCGCTTTTCACTTTGCCGTCGAAGACGCGATGGTTATTTTTCCAATTCTATTTCACTTTCGCGCTTTGTACGCGAGATCCGCGCGCGCGCGCGGTCAAGTGGTCCCGCTTGGCACGGGAGTCGCGCGTCGATTAATAGCAATCATCGCCCGTTCCCTCAATTCTCCCGTTGTACGATCGCGTTGTACATCGCCGGCGGGCCGCCAATGGGAACATGCATATCCGCCAAGTACGGGAAGAGAGCTTTTAGCGGAATAAACTCGGGGAAAAAGAACCCGAGCGTGCCGCATCCGCTTAGGAAGTAAAAGTGGCTGTTCCTCGACTACAGAGATTGCTTCGAAAAATCAGAATAAATCTAACGATATTTCAGAGAGAACTTTTTCAAACTGTACGTACGTAAAGTGACAAGACCGAGAAATGCAATCCCCCGACTTTTAGCAAAATTAAATGTCATTTAACAGTATGACAGTAAGTACAAATCGAGACATAAGGAACATTTTTTTATCAGAGCAAGAGAAGTTGAAAGTAAAAAGAACTCAGTTCGCGAAATGATGCAGGATCGCTTCGAATTTTTCTTTTTGAAAGGGTAGGATAGAGGCTGTAAGGAAGTAAAGAGGGTTTCCGGCATGGCATCTGACGGTTCGGCCGGTTGCTGCGTACCATGGACCAGGAGGGACGCCGTGCGGGACGTTTTGGCGGCATCGTTGCTCGCCACGCAAGTATAGTTGCCGTTATGCGCGGTCGACGCGCTCTGTATCCTTAACGCGAGATCGAACTCGCCGATCTGATGCGTGGTGGCCTCCCGCGCCCTCATCGGCTTGCCGTCCTTCAGCCAGGTGATCTTCAGAGGTGAATCGCCCTCGCTGACCGCGCAGGTTACGTGAACCCGCGCGCCCGCCTGGATATTGTCGGGAAAGCTAAACGGATCGATTTTAGGCGGTACTGCAAATTACAGGAAGCACGAGAGTTTATTTCACATCGCGACGACGTGCGATTGTAGTCGTCGTCGGCGTCGTCGTCGTCATCGGCGTTGCGCCGGAAATAGTCGAGTCGAGAGAAGAAGGAATTTTGTGGGGGAAAACATCTTTTCGATACGTAAGAGTGAATCAAGGGATAATTGCTTACATAATATTTCGATGCAGCAAAAAAAAAAATAATATTACTATATATATATTCGGTTAATCGGTTGTTATAAAACGCTGAATTACTTCCAAATCATAGGCCGGTATTCATAGGTCCGTTCTTATTTTAAAACCATTTTAAGTAATGTCATAAGATACTAATACGGCACTGTGGATTGGTTTACAGCATCTTAAGATTGTGCTTAAGATGGTCTTAATAAATATATAAGATCTGACTATGAATAATGTCCATAGAATCGATTTTATCCAATTCCGAGGCTGTGTGCTTATTATTATGACTGTGTCTTTAATCATTTCCTGAAAGACGTTGAAGGAAACAATACAGAATTTATGCATTTGCAACGTTTTATAAAATAGCTATATCAGCGGAAAGATTCAATGTACGTATATATATAGCCATATAGATATATCCAATTTTTGCGATTCGATATCCTCTCGACTCAAAAGATTTGAATTGATGGCACATAAAGAGGATTCAACCATTGCGCGATCTAATTTTATCCCAAAAAAAAGTCCCGAGCACATTTTATATATCCTACCTGCGTGCTTTGCTCGACGTGATCGCAGCGTAAAAGTCATGCATCTGAAATTGTTATTAATCCAAGAAAAGCTTTTAAGATAATATCGACTAAATTGTATTATCTACTTTCTCAAACACTGCGCGCTGTTAGAAAATTCGTTAGAAAACATTCTAATATTAAGTATAGTATTATTTAATGGAGAACAACAGCGTCCCTAATTAATTGAGGTGATAATGAATTTTGTATCACACAAACAATTATCGCCACGGTAGAAAAAGAAGTTCAGTCAAGAGATAGATATCCATCTCTTTTCAATTTAATAAACTTTCGTAATTCCATTCATTTCAACATCTCAACATCATTCACAAGTAATATGATTATAACTTAAACTTTTAAGAGACTTTATGAGCTTTATATAATTGAAGGAATTATAGGATTTCTAATATCATTTTGAAACGACAACTGCTTTTACAGGTATTATTTAATGCATCAGGTAATAAATCTTTATATAATTGAAGGATTTATAAGATCTCCATAATTTTGAACCGAGACAATTGCTTTTATAGGCATTATATTTAATATGTATATTAAAATGGCGATAAATCTGTACTTCATGGATATCAAGAATATAAATGTATGGAAGTTTCTTTGCGAAATAATTTATCTCTCGAAATATTCTAGTACTTCGAAAGAGAAATCTTACAGCCGAATGGAGAGGTACGAGCGTCTCTCTCGCGGCAGAAATGAAGCGTTGGGGGGGGGGGGAGGATTTCTTTTTAAATCACAGAAAGTTCACCGCACTTTCTATCGTGCACGAAGGCGGAGGGAGGTCCCGTTCGATCTCGCAAAATAAAACACGTGCTTGTAGTTCTTCCATCTACTCGCGCCGACTATATTATACCCACAGGAACGCACTATATTATACGCGTGAAGCGCTACAAATTTTTCGTTTCCTACGATTCTCCGCGGCATTGAGCCGGTATGACGCGTATCGAGAGGAAAATTGTCGTTCCCTCCGATATACGCGAGATAAAAATCCACAAAACGTCCGTGCGCGATTCCGCGCGCACACAGCTATCAATTTAAAATTCCCCTACGAAGAGAGATACATCGACCACATTTCATATCGATACGATATTCTTTTATTAGGCGTTTCTATTCTAAAACCCCCGGCGGTATAACTTGTTTCGAACGACATTTATATTCCTCGCGGAATAACGTACCGTTTGTTATACGTTTTTATTCCCCGTAATCGCTACGGAATATTTTCCGAATCGAAATGCGATCGTGGCGAGCGTGGTCGATGGAAAACGCGAAGATGCCGCGCGATTCTTGGCGCGTTTAACAGCACCTGACAAAATCCGCGAACGACGTGATGCATCGACGAACGATTTCTTCCGATAAGTCGATTCGACGTCCCGACGCGCTTTCATCGTGAAAGCACTTCGTCGCGATTACAGCCAGGACGCGTCCGTCGTCGAACGACGCACGCACACACGCGGGACACTGTTGTTCCAATTTAAGCAGATAAAATCTTCGTGCATAAGAGGGGAACAAGGGAGAGAGGAAATCGGTGCGTGTGCAGGAGCGAGACGACTTTACCTTTGACTTCTATGTGAATGGTCTGCGAATCAGAGCGACCTTGCTTGTTCTTCGCGGTGCAAGTGTATGCGCCGCGATCGGTGCTGCTGTCGACTCGATGGAGCACCAGCGTGCCGTTCGCAGACACCTCCTGACGTCGGCTGGTCGGTAATATTTGGCCATCTACGAGGAGAAAATGCGTTTCATATTTTGACGGCTTCTTTCGAGTGGAAAAAGGCAGTGACGCGCATGTAATATCTATTTCTAATTGATTCGAAGGAAGCGGTGAGCGAGATTTGAGATAATTATTAAACTAAATAATAACGTTAAATTAATGCAACAAGTTTAAATTGTGATTACAATAAATTATAATTATAAATTAAAACTTTTAGATTTATAATTATTTATTAAGAAATAATAAAATATAATAATAATTTATTGCATAACAAAGAACAAAGATTAAACATAGCCTGAATGTACAAAGTAAGAGTACATGCAAATGGTGAAGTATCAACAAAACTGTTGCTATAATCACAAACATATGTGCACACACTCACACACTCAGAAATGCGATACATATATAGTACATAATACAGAGGACATACGTGTAGAATTATCACTCAAAAGAATGTGTGCCTTTTGATGTTAATTTAGAGAAAACGCAGGTGACGTTATGAAACTAGAGGCTGCGACGTTAAAAGAAGATAGAGAGGAGGAGAATCTTATGGAAGAAAGTACAGTTTATTAAAGTACTTGACTCTGCACAGTAGGAAAAGACAGCGCAAAACTTACAATTAGTGAAGTGACGTGTAGGTAAGGACAAGAGATTAGGATACATGTCTAAAATAGTGAGGATATGATGAAAAGGCTATAGAGAAAACGCAAAAGTAGCCCGGCACTTTGTGTCCACATGCGATTTAAACGACCAAGATGAGTCGAAGTGAACGCAAGTATTTTGATTGAGGACAAACGAGGAATAGGTACAGAGTTAAGAGAGAAGAGAGATATCGAAGGAATGAAGATGAGACAAAAGTACAGAAGAGCCGGCGATGAGAAATGAGGATTTGGACATAGTGGTACTATGCAGACCACGAAATGCAGATTGACATTTTGAGATGTTAGAGTTATTGATAAACGCTTTCAGTTGTGCAAAACATATACGTTCCAGGAGTTTAAAGAGAAAGGAAGCGAGAGAAATGGGACGAAGAGATGAGAAAACGGAGGGGACACGAGTTTTGGAAATGAGGAGGACAACTGTAAGTTTCCATGAAAAGGGGGAAGTATGAGAGAAGAGGAAATAATTCAGAATATGAACTAGAGGATCTAAACAATGAGGAAGGCAGAGCAGCAGCATGCGACCGGAAAGATCGTACAGACTAGACAAAGGTAAAACGAATGCTATATATTATGCTTCACAATTTTGCAATAAATTCCATTTTTAATCCATTTTTAGCTTCGACTACGTAATAATGTTGTACCATATATGTATAGCTTACATTTATAGCTCGTCGGAAAATTACAGTTTTCGGTATTCAGCAACAAATTTCATATCCCCGTATTCGAACGAAAGCATAATCGCGAAAGTGTTTTTCTTCGCCTGCGGCCAAGCGTGAGTTTTAATCGAAAGTCGCGCCCGTCCATGGAAATGCGATATTTGACTTTAAATTATGCATTCGCTTTTCATTGCACGTCGTACGATCCGCGCGACCGTGGCATTGTGAAAATGCGGTTTTCCACTGATTTTGCACCACATTGGCGACGTCACGGCGACGCAGTCGAGTGTTCAATACGCTTCCATAGTCGGCAACCGACTTCGAAATTGTTGCCTTGGTGTATTCTAGGAAGCAGATAAACACAAAAATAACAGCGCATGCAACATGCAATGTTTTTATCAAATAGATATAAATGCCAAAAGATCGTAAATATAATACAAAATATATATTAAAAAATTAGATATAGAATGTAAAAATTACACGACTTAGAAAAAATAGATAATGCTAAGAATATATAATTATAAAAAATATGTAATTTATAGGAATTAACCGTTAAAGATTTTTCACGAGATATTCACCAAACACATAGAAATAAAGTGCAATAAAACAAAAAGTGAAATACATGTATTATTGCATAAATGTAATGTAAAATATAATATAATATATGTAAAATAATATGTAAAATAATGTAAAATATAATATGAGGTATTAATTCTAAAAATGGAAGTGAAAATCAGAATATAAAGATAACTCAAGTCGAAGTAAAGATAACTCTTTCCATAGCTACCGGACATTTTCGTAGATCCTTAAAAAGCACTGCGCTACGGTGCTTAATGGATCAAATGGCCGTGGGTGGTCGCGCGTGGTCACTATCGAGCCGTCGCGTCGTCGCGACGTCGGGAAAGGTTGGAAAAGGAAAGTTGGCGGAACGATCGTTTGAAACTTCCTCGAAGTCGAGTTCATCATTACGAGAGGGAACGCTCGAAGTTTGCCGCGGGCAGAACGGCCGCGCGATCTCAGTCGAAATAAAAGGATTTTCCACGCCTTCTCTCGCTATTACGCGTCAGTCCGCTTTCGCCGCGAGAGATGCGAGAAGTTCGGGAGGGAAAAAAAGCGCCCGGTTTGCCTCGCTTCACGCCGCTCGCCTTTCTGAGGAGAGATCTCCCGACGATGACGGGAGAAATTTCCTGAAGAAAGCGCGACTTTTCATCGGTCGGAGACGCAGTCGTTTATTTATGCGTTCCTCACAGCATCCCGAGTATTTTAATCTTCGCAAGCGCGTTTAATTCCACCACCCACAGCCATGGTGTTTGATGGGAGAAATAAGAGGCGCGAAGTCGCTAGACTTCGTTAAAGCGGAAGAAACGAGTCGGTTGCGCTCGCGGTTTATCCGCGCGATGTAGCTAAGAGGCTTCGGTGGTTGCTCGCGTGATGTACCGTGACTACGAAAATTCTCTCTAGAGAGAAAGATGCGAAATTTAGGCGAATATTAGCGCGAATGTTTGAAATACAATGCACGATAGAGCGATAATCAATTATATTTAAAAAAATAATAATTCTACGTTTTAAAATTGCCAAGATTTTTTAGTTGAATATGCGACCAACTTCGGTCGAATGGGTGCAATGTTTTAATTTATAAAAAGATAAAAAATATAATGACACATACATAACATAAAATATGCAAGTATGTCAGCGTATAAATGGAAAAATATGTTGATATATTACACTATCATAGAATTGTCACAATGTTGAGGCGACAAATTTTTAATATTAATAGAATGGGTCAATATAATTTCGCGATGGATGCAAAAGTAAGCTGAAAATCCGTGGTTTGGAAATATCGCGAGCAATGAAATAGTACAACAAAAATCTCCCGATAAAAAGAGTCGCATTATTCTTCTCCGATCTCCGCACTAGATTTTTAATTCGTGATATACAGAGTGATTTTAGTAACTAGAAATACTTTTATATACACATATATATGTATAGGTAATTCCATGTCAAATCGGACAAGAATGACTTCGTATTTTTTTAATAAAAACTTTTTTCACGTGAAATATAGGTATATATAAAACAAAGAGATATATATCGTTTCTTCATAAAATAAATATGTACACTTCCAGAATAAAATGGAAAATGAGATAACATTATTTAAAACATTGTTTTAAATGTACTTTTTGGTAAAAAAAATAATTAAACATTTCAATTTCTTATAACAATTGGAATTTGCAATTTTTTGCAACTAACTATTTTTCTAAAAAAGATTGTCTACTTTTATAGCTTTAAGATGTTTTGTCATTTTTTATGATTTCTCTACGACAAATATAACCAGAAATATTAATTTTTAAAGTTGACGACTGCTTCGAAAATTGAATTGTTTATAATTTCCATAAAAAATATTTTTGGACAAACAAAAAACAAAAAATACGTACCTCTTTATTTTATGTATATTTTACGTGAATAAAGTTTCAATTTAAAAAATAAAATACGAGGTCATTCTTGTCCGATTTAATATGGAATTGCCCATTTGAATACATTTTAAAAAAGCTATATCTTGCATTGTTTAAAAATGCATTGTAAAAAAGTGCATTGTTTAAAAACATATAATCACAAAATAATAAATCATACTAAATAGTGAAAGATTTTTTTAAAATTATTTTTTTACTTATTGTTAGAATGTTTTTAGACCTTATCTTGTTAGAAAAGAGCTAGAACCTAATCTACTTATTAGAATCATAAAAATTTCTCATACAGAGATCAGATTTTAGTGGAAAAAAATAAAGAAGCGTTTGCGAGTAATCGTGTGTAAAACCGTCTAAATGTTTACACGAGCAGTGGACCACGCTGACATCGTTTCGATTAATCGAGTTAGCGATATATTTTTCGGTAAAAAAAAAACCATAACGTCGAGTTTCTTTAGAAATGGATCGAATGGGAAACTGTGATTGAACCACAACAACGACGAACCTTTCTCCCAGGTGATGCTGGCGATCGGGAAGCCTGCAACGGGACACTTGATGACGGTCGTCTCGCCGGCCACGGCGGCGTAGTTTCCCATCGTTCGCACATGAGGCAGCCCGTAAATATTGAGCCGGGCGGCGTGATGCGCCTTTGCGACGCGGTTCACCGCCGAGCACCTGTACTCGCCGCCGTCCTCCACCCTCACGGCACTTATGTTCACGTGGGATATCACGTCGCCGTGCACCGTCACGTATTGGCCTATCATGAATCTGCAAGGAAATCGGTTTCACTAATTTATCTGCCAGATATCCACAACAATTTTCTATATCGGCGAGAAAACCCACTCCCCGTTCGCGCGGAGGAAAGCTCGATATTGTCAGTGCATGGTCCGCGCTAAGATTCTTTTGTCGTTCGCTAAATTACATGTCTGGAAGGAATTTTCAGAAGTAATGAAATTTTTTTAGGTCTCTCTTGTTGTTTGCTAAATTATATATTTGGAAGGAATTTTCAGAAATAATAAAATTTCTTTAGATCTCTTTTGTCGTTCGCTAAATTAAATATCTGGAAAGAATTTTAACGAATAAACATGTTTCTTTAGATTTCTTATTGAAATAGATGTTACATTCAAAGAAACTCTACATATAAGAACATAATGTGTGAGAATAAATTCAAATTTATTATTTTCACAATATAAATAGTCCTTTATACTCGTCATTATTTCGAGGCTCAAAATCAAATTTATACATTAATTTTTGTTGTAAGTTATATACCCATCACGGTTTGATTTTTACAATTCTTTTACCAACTGCAGGGAATCCATTTCTTACGTTGATCCCACATTACGAGAAAACACTCTTCTCGTAACGTGATCCCCCTTTCCCGACAAGATTATTCTTATCGCGACTCGCCGCCGGCGATAATAATTTCGCCGGCGAACCGCGGAAACGCGAAATTATCTCATCCCCGTCGCCCAGTTATCCTCGACTTATGTGAACGCCCGTTAAATCCATCGGAATCCGGCCCGGCTTTTAAAAACGTCCAGACTGAACAGCGTGATTGGTAATTTTCCTCTCAATTGGTTCAGAGAATCGAAGCCCGCGGGGGCCTATATCGAGGCTCTCCCACGAGAGCCTCCGCCTGCGCCGGATAGAAGCCCCCCGAGCTTCCACAACGATTTCCCGACGATCCCGCGTAATACCCCGGAGTTAATAACCGCGAATAATCTCTCCCCGCGTGTGCATCGTGTCCGTCGATTTTTGATGCCATAAACTTCCGTCCGACGGAAGAAAGAAGGTAAAGAGCGGTGGATCGAGTTACGGGGATACCGCGTGCCCCCCCCCCCGTGTATTTCCTGTCTTCCGACGGAGAAGTTTGCGCGAGGAAAACTGCTTGTCCTACCTGTCGTTTTGCGGAAGAGGAAACCCATCCAGTGTCCAGGAGAAGTGCGGCGTAGGGTTGCCCATCGCGATGCACTTGAGCGACACCGAGGGACCCGGTTGCATCGTCTGCTCGATGAACTTGTACAGAAGTTGCGGCGCAGCGTCTAGAAATTCGCGGTTGTCGAAGAATAATTCACTAGTAAAGTGAAAACCGTTATCAAACAAAAAATATGTGATGAAGTTGTGAGATCTTTTTTTTTTCGAAACTCGGTTATTGAATCGCGAGAAAAAGGACTCAGGGTTTTCGTGGCAAACTTCATTTGAGTTCCTTATTTAATCATAATTACAAATTACAATAGTGGTACGAATATCAAATTGACACTCTCAAAATCTGGCAAATTGGTTCATATTTTATAACCAGATTTCTAGCTGAATTTCTTACCAGAGACGCAATTATAAATACGGATATAAATGCTATTTGAGGCTGATTTAATTACAGTCTTAATTATCTATAACGTTCAAATCAGAAAATGAGATCGCAGTAATTTCAAATATCATAAAATTAATCCCTGCTTTAATTGAGTTATTTACATTTGTTTTAATTGTTATTAATTGTTATCATTATCGCGATATATTCTTCTTGGTCGTTTTTTATCGTGCCCGAGCGTCGTGATCCCTCGAGCTGATGTCTGTGCGTCAGATAAATGAAATCTACAATTTAACGCCGATTCCGACCGGCAAACATAGAGAGGTTCTCATGGCAAGGGATAATCTCGGTGGGTTGCCATTGCCTTCCAAGAGGTGCGGCAATCGAATAAAAGCCGACGATTTCGGTCGGATTTCAACTCGGATCCTCATTAGAGCAGCGCACATCTCTCTGCCCCATCGCGATATTATCTCGTTAAAAAATACTTAGCAAGTTTTGAATTCTTACTTGATAAATTGGCATTTCTATCTGATAAATTAAAGAGTGAGTTTATTATGAGTTTTGTCTTATTATTAGTTAATCTATTTCCCGTTATGAAATACATTTTATTTTGCAATTACAATTTAATAATTAGTTTTAATCACAGCGTTTTAATATGTATCGATTGAATTTTTAAAGTAACCATCAATAACTGGAGAAATTGCGATTTTACAATAGCATCAAGAGTGTTTACTTTCGCTCGCTGGAATTGCGTAACAATATCACCACAAGTAAACCACATCGGTTGCGCAACCAGTTGCAGCTGTAGGAATTTTGAAATTGCGGCGTGCTCTGCGTAGCAGTGCGTCTAAATCTACATGTAGCTACCCTTATACGCTACCCTACATATACGCACGTAACTCGCGCAAACTGCGGGAAATATTCAGGGAAAATCTCTGTGCGATAGTCGGGATTTTCTTCAAATTGTCGTCGCGTGGAATAAGAAGGCAAGAGAGAAAGAGAGAGAATTTCTCAAACCACTATATACTCGCCCAAACAGACTCGCGTCTCTAGACAAATGCCGCAAATGCGACACCGAGATAAACTAGAAAAATCGTGCAACCACGACCGGAAGAGATTGTATAAAAATAATTTGTCAGGATTGACGACGATAATCCCGTTACAATCGATTTCACTTCGAAACCTTAAGCCGCATCAATTCGATTGATCTAAATCAGGGATCGCGATTTTAGTAAAACATCGACGAATCTTTCGGGCTATCCTGGACCCATGGTAGTCGCCGCGAGCTAACTATCGCGGGGAATGCGAGTTAGCTTCCGCCGGAATGTCGGGGTCCCGCCTGAATCAGGTGCATGCATCCAGCGCGTTGCGCATACGCGCATCTCCATGCACAGCACACAGCACGGAGGGGGGGGGGGACAGGGCGGGGGGCGGGGGGCCGCCTGCGGCGGGCATCGCCGGGGAAAGGGCCCGGGGGCGCCGCGCGGGGGGGGGGGGGCGGGGGGGGGGGGGGGGGGGGGGAGTATTACGCACGCAACATTTACATGACAACCCCAACGGTGCGCGCGGGTGGAACTATCGATCTGCGGTTTGACGCCTGAACTCGAGTGCCGCCCGGTGAATTAACCCCAAATTATAGAGCCGACAATAACCCCGAGCGCGCGCGGATGTTGCACAGAGCGGCGTGGCCTGGGGCCTGGGGTCGAGTTGATTCGAGGCGGTTGTTTGCCCCTGCGGCGTAAATCAGAATATCCCCTTCCCCGTGCTCTCACGCATCGCGCGTGCCACGCCCCGCATTCGCGGGCCCCGCGTTCCGTTCCGTTGCCCGTGAACTCGGAACTCGGAACCCCGTGCGTCGTCGTCACTTGTTGTTGTCGACAAGCCCAACCGACCGACTTGCGTTTTCATCGGTCGATCTGTGTCGGTTATACGTGACGTAAACTATAGATTTTCAGTGCTGGCGGTGAATATCGAAACGCAGCCTGGACATCCAGCAGTGAAAACAATTGGTTGATCAATTTTTCATCAATTTATTTTCCCTCTTCATTTTTCAAAAAAATATATAGTATTTCTAAATATTTTGCCTATAAAAATAGGTACGCAGAAAAAAAAGAAGTGTTAAATCAACACTGATAGGCATACTTGCATATACGCAAGAATATATATTCTTCTTATAAGAATTTTAACTTTTTATTTCAACTTTTTTTCTCTTGAACTATATGAAACTTTGTTTAACTATATAAATGACTTCAATATTCAAACACGTCTTCGTTCAATGCAATATAATCTCATTTCAAGATTATATATTCTTGCGTATTATATACAAGTTTGTCAGTGTTCATTTGACACTTTTTTTCTGTGTATACCTTAATCCTCAGTAGTTCTAGTATCAACTTCTCACATGGAACGAAGGCACAAGCTTATATAACTTTGAAAGGGACAGCCTCGTAAAAGGTGTCAGCCTCAATTTCTCCACACGTGACAGTCTGACATGTCTTTCTATTCTGACGTACGCCTCGACCCCATTAATTTATGAAGACAGGACTGAACATATAGTAGCGTAAGACGACACAAAGTTAAGTACATAATTAATACACGTAATGATGATTACTGCCCTTCGTGACGCAATTCCGGACCTAATTCCATCAAGCAAAGATACGCGCGACCTACTTCCGGAAAGCTCTTCATTTTCGCTCGTTTATAACTCGAGAACTGTGTAGAGAGCCTTGACATTTTCATTAAAGGCTAATCAACTTCAAAGAACCTATCATTGAAATTAAGCTCGCGTTGCGAAGCTCTCGCTGCATCATCCTCTGCCGGCGGCGCTTCCATTTTTCTCGGCGCAACACGGCTTCTCATATCTCCGCGCTGTCAATATATACGCGCGAAACGTTTCCATTAGTTTTGGCGGGGTTATACGTCGATCGCTGTGTGTATCGCTTTCATGCGCGGCGAATCGGTATAATCCTTGACAGATTTGCAGCGACGAGGACGGCCCGACAACGTCGATTCCGCCATCGACATCCGTTCGCGCGACTTTGTCGCGAGCGATTACTCCGAACCGGACTATTACACGGCCGGGCTTTGTGTAATTAATGCATGCAAACAACGCATGCTGCGTGCAAATTCATTGAGACCGATGATTCCGCACCTCTCATTATTTACCACTGTGCCGATTCGACGGCGCGCTGTCAACAAAGTGGAAATTTGCCAGAATCCGGGGCCGGAAAATAATTTAACGCTCCGCGTGGCCGGCCTGGCTTCGTATTTAATATCGCGTTATCGTTAAAATTCACGAACGCGTAACGAGCGCAAAGTATCATTAAAATGTCGCCGATATAGAGGTGGCGTCAGACTCCTGGTGTCAGTCAATTGGAAATAAAATTTAAAAAGTTGCTGCAGCTGTTTCTGACATTTGTTACGCCCGTGAAAGAAATTAATTACGATACTATAAGATGACTTTCAACTGACGAAAATTAGAACTGACGAAATCACGATTAAAGTAACGCAAGCAAGAATAAGTCGTTTTGAGTTATATCTGTACGACAGCTAAAGTTGCAATAAAATATATGTTATCCGCAAGGTGATTGCAGATAGGTGTAGATTCAGAGATTGTTTAGGAACGTGAGTGTTCTGTAGACATGCACAACACGATATTCCGTTTCTCTAATCTAGTAAGACACAGGGCATCGCTATATATATAATCCAGGATTAGTTAACTCCCGACTATCGGTGCGCAACTTAACCCGGGACCCTACATCAACGTCGCTTAGTACTAACCGCGATTTAAGGCCGCCTCCCACCGTTTGCGCCAGCCGCCTGGCGATCCAGAAAGAGACGGAAAATCGTTAAGTGAAATTAATTAACCCAGATTGTCGACGCGCCGCAACGCTGCGGGAAAGCTAAGCGCGCCTTGGGGGCACAACTACGATTCTTCATTATTATTATTAGTTTCTTTTAAGAGACACTAAAAGCGCCTCCACGAAGTTTCCGACCTTTTACGGACGGGGGAACCCGCTCACACCCCCGCGCGATTTTACCCTTAATCGAATGGTGCGGCGGTTGGTACCGATTAGGGCGCGGAAGGCGATAAAGTGATGGAGTGGGTTCGATTCGATATAGTATAATCGATACGAAATTTCAGTTAAGCAGTCTACCAAAGCTGGAAAAATGCCAGCGACCTATCTTCGGTTTTTCATTTTTTAAGTGTACACTGTCGGAAAATTTGTGTTAAATATAACAAATCACATGTTCCAAACGGTCTACTCAAATTTTTGTGTTAATTTAACATAATATGGATGTGTTAAATAGTAACACACCGATACTATGTTAAAATATTTCAACAGAAAGGAAATGTAGTTCTGATCGTAATTAATTATGTGTACAATTAACATAACTTTTATGTTAAAGTTAAAATTATTGTAAGAATCAACACTCTTTTTCTGTAAATTTTTATTCCCATTTCTGTTATAGAGTAAAATCAACACTCTTTTTCTGTAAATTTTAACACATTTAATAAATATGTTCAAATTGTGTTACTTTAACATATTTTTTATATTATTTTAATAATTTTACATTTTTAATTTGTAAAGTTCAATTAACATAGTAGGCATATGTTAAATCTACACATGTGTCGATTATTTTACACAAAAATTTTAACAAGGACCTTTTTTAACAAAACTACAAAAATTTTCCAACAGTGTACCTTTATGGTTTAAGATTTTTTTTTTCGAATAGTTAAAATATATATAAAATAATATGCATTATAATATGTATATATTACATATAACATTGTATTTATATATTATAGGTATATATACATATACATAATATAAAACATATGAATATATAATTTTCAAAATTACACTGCAAATCCAAGTGTGTTATTTTAGTCGAAGATCTTCTTACACATTTCTTGCCGTTTTAAATCACGGTTATTTAACACGATTGAACGTATTAACTTACAATTTAATATGATTAAACGTGTTGAATGACGTAATTTAACACATGAAGAAAAACGTAAAAAGAGCTTCTGTCTAATGTGTCATTTTTAGACGTTTATGTGTGTAAAAATAACACACTTGGATTTGCAGTGTAGTGTTGAAAATCGAGCTGCAATAATCTCGAAAAACATCTTTCTTATTTTACTTGCTCATTTACTTTTATTATTGTACCTATGTAGCAAACAAACGTCGACCTATAATGTATGAAGCGTGAAAATGAAACTGGCAGCAATGACACAATCTCTAATTTATGTAAACGCGAGCACGCGTTCGATTCCGTACAAGATCGATCGTTCGAAATTACAATTGCGAGAGGAACTATACCGCTCTTACGAGGCGATGCTGATTCGGTTACGATTCTCATTTGGTTCGCGTTCAAAAGTGCCTATTTCGTCCCGAATCAGCAGTTTCCCGCGTAATTTTGCCGGTCCGTTCCATTATTGTGATCCCTTTGTTCGATCAAACGAAAATCGTGAAAATCCGAGGATTCTATTCCCTTTGCGTATCGTGGTTTTTCCTACCTGGCCCCATCAGCCTTCTCAGTTCTACGCACGGTTTACGATCGTTATGGAACTTCGCTTCTTTGATTCTCTCTTTTTGTTAACGTATATAAGAGGATTTACCGGGCCGTCCAATTATTCCGTATTTCGCGTCGTGACGACGACAACGATGATGATGACATACACGTTGCACTGGCAAATCGCATTAAACGCACTCATAAATTGCTCAGAAAAGTATCGCGCACGGTAATGGCGATGGTTCTCTCACGTGAAACGAGCAAGTCGCGCGAAAGTCGTGCGTTTCGCAACTCGAGTAAATGCGTATGAATAAATAGGTATACGGCGCTCTCGAATATAATATCGCGCGAAAGAGTCGCGACTTACCTCGCAAATTCATATCGCATCTGAAATAAATTATTTCCTCTTTTTGCGAGAGAGGGGGGGAGAAAAAGTCGAAAAATGCCGGGTGCGCTGCCGTTGCTGCTGTTGGCGATTTAAAGCACGATTCCCTCGTTTCATTGCGCCGCGTCCCACTTTTCGAATGCCCGCCGGCAACTTTTTCGCCCGGATATCGTTTAATTGCGATAAAAACGATCAGTGGAATTTTCATATGTTCCATTTCCGAAAAGGTCGAGGTATTTCCGGAATTTCGTTTTCGAGCATTCTATATATATAGGATGTGACGCTCTATAATTATTAAACGCATTGTGAAAAAATAGCCGGATTTGGATGGACTGCTCGTTAACGTGTAACCTATCCTACTGTGCGTTAAAGGAAGTCGTGAGGAAAGCTGAAGAAACGTTAATATATAACATCCCCTCAAAACTTGTCGTCGATTACAGTAAGATATTCACTTTAACATAAAAGATTTATAATTCATTGAAGAAGTTTTGACGCGTTTGCTTTCAACTTTTCTCTCCTCCTTTTCATTCAGAATTTAAGAAGCATAAATAAAGAATTTCGAGCGCCGGTGGATAAAGTCTTCGAGATTTGCGGGGGTGGACCTCTGCATTTTTTAATAAAAAAAATTCTTGATTCTACGGTTGTGTTCCGAGTCCCTTCGAATATCCGCGACCCGGCTTTTTACATCAGCCGAGTGTCTTCATTTATAATCTGTTTAATCCAAACGAGACAAAGACGGCGGGGACTAATGTGCAGGTCCGAGAGCACGCATTCATTCTCGCTCGCTTCGCGCGCGCAGGCATCTTAAGACGGTCGAGAAAGCGACAGCGGTCGTTTAAGGTAATGGATTATGTCGCGCGAAAACGCCCGCCCGTCGTCTCAACCGTTTTAAAGACGACAATGACGACGACGACGACGACGACGGAATATTCGTCCGGTCGCCATTCGTTTCCGCTCGCGCGATACTCGCTCCCCTTCTTTTCACCGGCCATCCTCCTTCCAATCTCTCTCTGGTCGACCAACCCTCCTCTGACTAAGACAAATAGCGCGTATTTATTTCGCGGCACGCCGGCTAGTGGATTTCTCCTTTCTCCATTATGCATCGCCCTCGTTAAGCATTTCTCCGCTTTTTCCTTCTCTTTCATCTCCCTTTTTGTCCCGAGGTTCGCCCGACCGCGTTTCTCCGTTTACCCCGTCGATCTCATGCCACGATCGGGTTTTCCTGGCTTGTGCCCTTATTTTTCCTTCGTCGATCCATATATCGACACAACACGTCGATTCGCGAGAACGTTTGAATGATTGCACATACTGAACAAGTAAAGGACTCGACAACGGAAACGGAGAAAGGAACGATATACATTCCCTAAGAATTCTTGTCTCCAAATAACATTATTAATCCCATTAATTTATCTAACGTTTATCAATTTTTCTATAATTTTAACGTCCTTTATATTTTTAATGATTCTAATTCAAGGACTTTTTGTTGAATATTCTAAACAATCTATTGATTGAAAAATTTAATTTTTATACAAAGATATTTCTTTTCACGATAAATTTATTCTTTTCGCAACTATAAGCTTAGTTAGCATAAAAGAATAAGAGAAATAATTAATGTAAATTAAAATAAATTAATAACTTATCCTTTAACTGTGACTTTGACATAAGTTGACTAATTATTATCCTTCCATACTTCTCATCGTATTCGCGGGTAATTGAATAATAATAGCTCGATAATAGCGCGGTGAATGAACGTCGTCCATAATTAAAAATACGCCGTCATTTAGTAGCATAATAAGATGGCTTTCGGACAGTGTATCTATATGTATTCAATGGAACTATACTTTATAAAGCGGCCGGTAAAAGGTCGCAAAAAGAAGATGAGAGGAGACAAAACTTTGGCAATAGAGTTTTCCACCGTCGGTTAATGGTGTACCGGTAATAGCCTTAATTTAGCCTTATTATTTCCTGGAGGGAACTTTCACAAAACTTCGCCAAAGTTGCGCGGTATAGCGCTCGCTCGCATTCACGCTAATCCATTCCGACTTTCGCGTATAGTACTTTAAATATAATACTATTACAATATCTCGAGTATATTCTGGCTTCTTTGTCTCAAAATCAGAGATTAGAAGAAGATTATTAGAAGAAAAATGTAAACAGCTGAATCGCATCTGTGTACACAATCAAGGCATCTTAATTATTTAATTAACAAAGATTAATTTCCTTAAGCACGCCAATTTAAAGTCTTAGTATTTAATACATGTTACTTAGTTTGACTTGACAAAAATGTATTACGAATATCATCCGTGTACACAATCAAGGTATCTTAATCATTTAATTAACAAAGATTAATTTCCTTAAGCACGCCAATTTAAAGTCTTAGTATTTAATACATGTTACTTAGTTTGACTTGATAAAAATGTATTACAAATATTTATCATACTTTATCTTGCGATTAATATTCAATTAATTTACTGCGACTTATTAAGCACGTGATCTATATCCTTTTTAACGTAAATCGTCTAATGAAGGACTATATATATAGTGATTTAATATTAAATCGAGGGACATAAGGGTAATGCGTGGAAAATAATGAATCGAATGAGTTTTACCTCCCAAACGTAATTCGGCCGTGGCCTGCACCATTTCGTAGTCATTTTTGGCGAAGCACTGGTACATCCCTTTGTCGTCTCTCACGATAGAAGATATACGCAACGTCGAGCCGTCGTTACCCGTGACTTTGCTCCTACCCGATGATCCCTCACGCACAGGAAGACCGTCCTTCGCCCATGAGATCACCGGATGTGGCTGACCGGTGACGGAGCACTGAAATTCCGCGTCCTTCCCCAGGTCTACGGTCACCTAGAAACACGAGAAACATATATGGATTAATACCACGCGACACACAATACGACGAAATGTAATATAATATTTGACTATAATCTGCGGTACAACAGAAATATGATATTCGGAACGTAATATAATATTTACGATTTAAAGTTCGTTATACATGTTACACGTGTGTGTGTAACGTGTGTGTAATATATTAAATGTGCTGATGGCATTGTAAATTAAACTGAAATAAACGTTAAATCATACTTCATTGTGCGAATTGCAACTGCAAAGTTTTAATTTTCAAAAATAAAATCGCGAAACCTATAACAAAAACCATAATATTCTGTTTGAGTATCCCGAACTCTGCGGCAGGATGAAAAAACTTTTAATCATCAATTATTCACTCCTCATGCAATTAAAAAATTAACGCAAATGCAATCTCGATGCGGACTCGCGCGTCTCCGGTACACCGAAATGCGTACGTGCCGATGAGGAGAACGCGAGGACACAGTCGCGTCGTATATTGAATTAGAAATTGGACGAACGCGCTCGTACAATTAACCCAAGTGGCCCGATGGAATTTCCAATCTCGCATTCGGAAAGCTAATTTAATCACGCGCCCTTTGACCGTCGCGCTCCTCTCCTTTAAAAGTATATCAACGTAATTGAGATGCAAATTAATGAAAAATCTGGCTTTTACGGCTTTTGAACAGTGCAGCAGAGTTTGTTTCCAATTTAAAAATGACATAGCAACAAAAAATTCAGTGTACATTATTCTTCAATATTCCGTCATATCTATACTATTATATAAAATCCTTACGGGTGGTGTATGTTTGAACGTTAATAACGTGAAAACTATTGGACCGAATTTTTACCACAAGTACATGAAATAGGGCTAGGATTTTCCGGGGAGTGCTATAGAGTGTGTAGTTTTTCGTTACCGATTTTCTGAAAACCGATTTTTTTAATTTTTCTAATTCTTACGGGTAAAAGAATTAAAAAAATCGGTTTTCAGAAAATAGATAACGAAAAACTATACACTCTATAGCACTCCCCGGAAAATTCTACCCCTATTTTATATGGTTTTAATACAAATTCGGTCCAAAAGTTTTTAAGTTAAAAACGTTCAAACATACACCGCACCCGTAAGAATTAGAAAAATAAAAAAAACGTTATTAACTTAAAAACTATTGGACCGAATTTATATTAAAACCATATAAAATAGGAGTAGAATTTTCTGGCGAATGCTATAGAGTGTATAGTTTTTCGTTATCTATTTTCTGGAAACCCATTTAAAAATTTTTTTTAATTCTTACAAGTGTGGTGTATGTTTGAACGTTTTTAACTTAAAAACTATTGGACCGAATTTGTATTAGAACCATATAAAATAGGGGTAAAATTTTCCGGGGAGTGCTGTAAAGTGTATAGTTTTTCGTTACCGATTTTCTGGAAACCGGTTTTTCTAATTTTTTTAATTCTTACGCGAAATAATTGACCGAATCTCGGAAAGGGAGAGGGAGAGGGAGAGAGAGAGAGAGACTATTGAGCAAGATTATTTGCGTGTATTATTACACATGTCCTCCGGGGCGAAGCCCGGGTAACCAGCTAGTTCTCAATATAATTTAAAAAAATCATCGTTTATAGAAAATTAATTTTTTGTATCCCGTATATTTCGATTATTATATTATACATTATTTAAAATATAATATACTTTTAAACCTATTCCAAAATCAATTCAAATCGCTATGATCCCGTTGGCATAGCCGATATTAATCGCGACAACGATCGCCCGAGATCGACGTTCTACGTTTAATTGAAGTCTTCCTGGGATAGGTAGGTATACGTAGATGAGACCCCGTGTACCGTCAGACAAGGATACGCGCCAGGAATTCGCGGAATAATATAGGGTGATCCATTAAATCGGCCTCCCGCCGGAATTTCCATATCCATCTTGAGCCGCTTAACTTGACGGCGATCGAACGCAGATAGGATCCTTTGATCCGGAGTGGAATCGGTCTTGCGCATTATTAAGGACGCTCGTTTACTCCGAGGGGTGGAGGGGCGGACGGGAGAGGGACACGCAGGAGTAGAGACAAAAGGGTGAAGAGGGGAAGCCGGGTGGGGATAAACCGAGGAGAGGGCCACGAACAGCGCATTTCGATTATGCGGCGTGCATGTTCGAGCGCGTGCATACGTGTGCACGGCTGGGATGCCGCATCGCGATGCTCGCTGCATCACGGCTGCGAATTCCGCAAGCACTCCGACCAAGAATTCGCGAACGAGCAGCACTTCCCAGCAGCCATTCGACGCGCTCGCTCGATCTCTCGACGAGCAAAAAGCCCACCTTCGCATGCACCACGATAAGCGGACAGCCCCGGAGAGAATCAACTGATGGTTTTAAACCTGACGATTGCCGCATATCGGTTGCGTAGATCGAGAATGCGCGGATCACGGAACCACATCGGCTTTCACAAAGTTAAGCTTTGATAAAATTAATTTTCTCCCTGCAGTGTGAACGTGCATTTAACGCGACACACCTGGCACGATGCTACACAAATAGCATGCACAAAAAGCAGTTTTATAAAATAATAAAAGATAAATCGTTAATATATCATTTACATGCTTTTTATGTACAAATGAAATAATATCTTCCATTATTTCCCATATTATAAAATTCTATGTATTTATATTTTAATGTTAATAGATATTAAATGACTTTTAATATTAAAATTAATATTTTATAATTAATATTTTTAATATTCTGTAATTAACATTAAATAGATTTTCTCTTAATAATAACGAATATTTTCAAGATTTATGGATAATTATGAGGAATAAAATTAATTAACTTGAGGAACATACTGGCATTAGTTGCTTTCTGCTCGCATGCAGAAATCCAGAAACGCAACAATCACGCGATTCGAGAAATGACTTTTATTCGTCGAAACGACCGCGACCGTTAAATGCCGTTAAGAGGATCGCGCTTCAGCCGCCTTTGTTCGCGAGTCCAAGGGAAAACTTTCTTTCGAATCATTTCTCTCTCTCTCTCTCTCTCTCGCTGCGACTTTTAAATATCTTTTGATACGGCCCTCGCCCTCGGAAAAGCGCGCCGAGGGAAACTCAGGAAGGAAGAAAGGGATAAAACCGCGGTTGCAATGGTTCCTTTAAAGGTGCTCGAAGGGAGATTCATAAAACGAGCTAAGACGAACTCGGTTTCCGTCCTCCCTCCCCCCCGTCTCACGCCCCTCACCCCACGCGTCAACTTTCTTTGTGGTTTGTCTCTCCCTTTACGGTTTGCGCGTAAGTATATTTACAACACGCGGAGACGCTTTGTTTCAAGGTAACAATAAACGCATACACGCGCGACGTACATGAAATTTTCTTTGAAAACGCCCGTTGTGCGTTTATTACGTGTTTTTTTCAAGAGGGGCGGGGGAAAAACGCGGGACAAATGAAAGCCCTGCTGCTAAACAAGGACGAGGGTGTATTAAATTTGTTTCATTCGTGACAAGCTTCTAAAATAATAAAGAGACAAAGAAAGCGATGTAGTCTATCAAATATTGTAAGGTAAAAAATTGAAATGACGATTACAATTTTATTTTCTGAAATAAATACGGATGATAAATTCTATTAGTATACCTGCAAAGCATTCATAAAAGTACATTTGTCATTAAGTTACTTTAGAAGTATTCCTGTATTTAAAGCAAGTACGCTAAGACGTTACTTTAGACGTTAGACGTTATAATAAGTTACTTTAGAAGTTACTTCTAAAGTAACGTCACCGAAATTCTTGAATATTTTTGTAACATCTCGTGGATTAAACATCGGAAAACGCATCGAAACTTGTTGGTGTCTAATGAAACGCGCAAGTTTCGGGTTCGTATGTTCGATTAATCCGGAAATACCGAACGGTAGAAATAACTTGACAGAGATTCGCCGAAAAGCCTGCTATTATTAACTCCGTCGTAACGCCGGATACTCTGCGCTACGCGTGACAAAAAGCTGCGGTTTCCGCCAATAAAGTACGAAGGGGGTTCGACGCGTTAATGGAACGAAATTGCGGAGGCGAAAGACAGCCGACATATACGGAGTGTCCCAGATTCATCGCGTCCGGTTTTCAACCGCGATTTCTTTAATCGATTCATTTCTCTCGAAATAAAAAGGTCTATCAATCATTTTCAAATTATGAACAACTAAAATACAATGACGTTCCTCAAGAATTATATTCCTGAAAAGCATATTATATAATGAATCTTATTTGCCATTTAATTTTAGATAACTTCAATAAAATTTCAGTTTTAAACATTTTTAATACATACAGAGATGATTGAGCATTCTAACATGTGTTATTATTGGTACTGGCCAGTCAAGTTTGCGCTAAAGAAAGATCGATTCAAAACATCGATCGAGAAATCCGTAAAGTAATGCCTACGCAAACGGTCCACCCTGTATACGCAAGAAAATCCGCCTAGTAAACGTTCCTCCGTTGATGACCGCGAAAGTTATACGGAAGGCTTCCGGCGAATGAATGGTATTTCACCGTTTCCAGCCCCCTGCAATTCTCCCTGATGTTTCTGTCGCTCTCCCACGATGGCACCCAGCAGCCCTCGTCACCGTGCACCATTTACCAATACGTATTCGTCCTTCTTTTATATATACAGTATGTATATATGTATGTATATATGTCCAAGCTGTCCGCTCCAGATGGAAGAATACCGACCACTTTCTCGCGTTTTCCCTCGGACAGCGACATTTTACTGACATTTTCCACCCCCTCCCCCCTTTCCCAACCCCTTTCTCTCTTTCCTCTTTCGCGTTTCGCGACGAGGCGTCGATCGACCCGGAATGCAGTCGACTTTTCAGGATAGGGTAGGTACGTAACACACCGATTCGTCTCGGCGAATCGAGACAGGGGTTGTGATCCATCAGCTGGTAATTGACAGTGAAATAGTTTGCCCGCGCGTGGAGCATTTATTACACACCGGTTTCCGCGCGGGCGCTTCGATATTTCGGTCTGTGTGTTATCAGTCGCGGCCACTTCGGTCGTCGATAACCCCACCCGCGAAGCGCGAGCTTCATAGAGATCGCAGAGAGTACCGTTTGAATGTATATACTAATTCAACGGAGAACAGTAATTTTTCATGATGTAAAACAAGCGTCATAAATCAAGATAAAATGAGAATATACGAAGCTATCGGTATCGATTATAATTTCCTAAATATGAAACATATTAGACATACCTATATAGGATTTATTTTTACAAATATATCAATAAAAGTGTAATAAATGAAATATAGACATAATGAGAAAAGAAGGAAGAATGCAAAGTAATCAAGGTTAGAGAATGATAACAGTTTAAAAAATTAAACACTGTAAAATATTAAAGGATAAAATTAAAGCCACCTGAGTTAAATGACATTTTGTTATTTTTAACCACCATGTGTGTCGAAAATTTATTATTTTAACTCCATTGGTTTAGTTAAGTTAACATTGTTTTAGTTAATTTAACGACATATTGAGCAGTAGCGACCTATAGAAATGGTTAAAAATGATTGAAATTGAGTGTATTTGACACTATAACGAATTCAACAGTGAACTTCTAAACCAGTGCAGTGCGCAAAAGAGCGTGCACAGATTTTGACAAACCGCGAAAGTAGAATTTCTTCCAGGTAGCGACGGGATCGTTTCGAGAAGTTGGCGACATTTGTAAGGAACTTTCAGGCAAGAGAGTGCGGGCACAATTGCGGAACGGAGTCTGACGATCTTCGAGCGAACGATAATTTGACCCGGCGGAATAAGTGGCTTGGACAACTTCGGGATTCATCGTGCTCACGGATGAGGCATCGTGTTTTATACGCAGCATCACGGCTGAGCAATCGCGCTTCCGGACTACCTGCCTTCGCCGTTGTTTACGGTATTAGCGCGCGCGATCCCTCGATTATCTACGTCGCTGGGAATTAGTCGCTCGCCGCCATCAGAGTTCGGCTTGAATTTATTCGGAGATGCCTCGGAGGAAATTCGCCCTCGTCGATATCTTCTCAGTTAAGACACGAGAGAAGAAGCAAGAGAGAGAAAGATACAGAGAAAAAGAGAGAATCTTCTTAATGGCTTAACAAAATCACAAAGCAACGAACCGTCATTCTGCGTGACGGAAGTGACCTATAAATTTCCAAGTAGAATCAAATGCTTTTGTAACAATAGTGCGAAAAAACAGATGGTGTGAATAAAGGTTTAGAGACTCTTAAATAGAACAGATTGTCCCAGAATTTCAAATCTTTTACGGATGCTCTTTAATTAATCTGAAGTTGAAGTTTTTTTACTCAAAAGAAATCGAGACATTAAGTATTAGTTTCTTAGTTGTAAAGAGCGACATATAAATATACATACTTAGAATAATTTAAATCTTCTTGGAATACAAAAATTTAACTTTTTTTAAGTAATAATAATAGATTAACTAAAACATGTGGTGTTCTGCTTTAAACGATGGAGATTCAAGCAAAATTGACTTTAATTTTGTTATCATCGACAATATCTCGCACGCTAACCATCCAAGATAAGCGATCTTATATTCACTGGAAGCACCAGAGTTCCAGCTTTTAAACGGGATTAAGATCATCTCGCTATAATTTTTCTGCGTGGAGATACATCCGGTTACATCCGCCCGCGATCTCAATTAAAATGTCTGAGGGCGGAAATTTTGAAGCGAAATAAATCCTATTTTCATAATTAATCGACAATATCTCATAAACTGGCCCTTCGAGATTAAACGGCATTGCACTTGTTAATTGGAAGCGATGGAATCTTAGCTTTCGAACGACATCAAGATCATTTTGCTACGATTTTTCTGTGCAAAGATATTGACGATTATATCGACCCGTGCTTTGGGAGCAGAATAAAATTTGCGTTTTCCCTCGATGGATACGGCGTATCATGTTTCAAAACGCATGTACATGTTTTTGTGTTTTTTTTTTGTAACGTATTAACGCACCAGTCAAACTACAATACATGCAAAAAGTACGCACGGTGGTTTTTTTTTTTTTTTTTTAATGAATAGCGCGCATGTGGCAGATTTTGGAAACGCTATAACGCACGGTTAAATTATTTTTTCAGCGCAATATTTGTAGACAATGATGATTTTTCAGTTATTTGCTCTATAATATTAAAAAGATATTATTTTCCTTTTTATTAGACTTTTAATTAAAAATTTAATTATCGTTGAATATTAGCATCATTAAATTCTGAAAACGCTTTTTAAACTACGGAGGAGTGATATACGCGCGTCCTTTTATGGCTGCTCAATCAGATTTTGAAGTCTCTCAAGGTACGCGGTCGTAACTAGCAAGGTAAGTGCTTATAGCGCGATTCGATGGAACTCTCTTTGCTATTTTCTAGATAAATACCGATTTAGTCCGTAAATGCCGTCGTCAAATGCCGTCGCGGGGAGAGCGAATGGAAATCTCCGAGGTAAAAGTAAATTTCGCGAAATCTCGCCGAATGGTGATAAGTAAAATGCAGATTCTGACCGTGCCCCACGCGCCCCTCGGGGAAACTGGCGACAATTGTCGCCTCGAATCGAAGACCGAAGGGAAAAGAGCGGACAATAGAAACGCCCGAGTCATTTGCGACGTCGCGCATTCAAGAGAAGCTTGCTAGTTCGGAAAAGTTGGGAGGTCGAAGGGAGATCGAGCGCTACGTGAACGGAAAAGATTATCGTCGATATCGTCCCGAGAAATGTCGCCCCGAGATTCTTAATCCGCTCAATGGGGGGAAAACTCGAGCGCAGATCGTCACGCGCGATGACAGCCGGAGAATAATGATTGTTATTTATTTACTATCCCCCGATGGAGGAGATCTTAAATGGAAAGAGGTAGCGAACGGATTTTGCATCGATTCCGAAGAAATCGATGAAATTACTTTGCCGGGTTTAAGGCTTCAGGCCGGGATGAAATGGATTTTATTCATGAGCTCCGAAAATGTATGACGATAATTCTCCTCGCTCTTATCCGCTTCGCAGTCTAGCGTGATTCATTCCAGAATAGAAGTCCATTTCAAATTATTGCAACGGTCGAGATGATAAATAGTTATTGCAAAACCAGATCGCATAAATGCTCGAGGTAGGTGTTACGATGACGTGAAGCGATCTTTGCCCGAGGCAGCCTGAGGCGACCGCGTAATATATAGTAACAAAGAGAAAGAGAAAGAGGAAGAAGAAGAAGAAAGTTTATACATTTGTTTGTGAAACTCAGGAGAGAGGAAATGCATGTAAACCGACACTGGCGCAAGATGGATGGAGGAACTGTGATGTAACGTTGATGTTCGACCCAATTATCCGGAGATTGTCCAAAGTCCACTATCTCGTTCGGAGTAACAGGATGAACTTGGGTTTAACTTTGCTCGAATCGAAATAGCTGGCTATATTCTATGCCATTCTATGGCGATTACGCTGAACAAAGGTGCGCGCTATAACAATTGAAACTTAGATTCGAACATTATTTGGGAAAGCGGAGCTCAAACGGGCGCCCCGTTGCGAGTGTTTGCGTACCATTTCACGCTTCGAAAGAGACGAGAATTAATTTGCATGCCTGTTAATATAAACTACAATTTGTATTTTGTTCCGTAATTGTTGTATAATTATATAATTATTGTATAAAGTGAGACGGAGTGAAAGCTGCATACGTTTAGAAACTCTGTCCAGCCCCCTGTTTCTATGAAGCAATATTTTCGCTGTTAAATCAGCCAATCTTTATGTTTCGTCCCATAGCTAAGTCGTGCCAGAAGTTTTCCTCGCTTTTCCATGGCTCTTTACATTCTGCGTAAAATCCGTTTTAAGCTTGCTCAATGTTTTACAATTTTGCAGTTTTAAGATATTATTATATTATATTATATTATCAATATTCCACAAAGCTAAAGCTTAAACTAAATTTTTCATATTATTTATGTTTCTAATATTATTTATGTCTCAAAAAAAGTTTTTTCAAATAAAAAGTCTAGAAAACTGTCACGTTCCAGAAAAATATACATATGTATATATACATATTATTTTTTAAATATTTTTATATACCTAAGCAAATAAAAAGAAAAAAATTAAATTATTAAGTAATATAATTATTAATTATTTAGTACTTTTTAACAAATATTCAATAATTAAGTATAAAAATATTATAATAAATAAAATTATGTAATATTTATACAAGACAAAAGAAAAAACACATAAAAATTAATTAATTAAAAATAATTCAATAAATTAAAAAATTCTATAACAAGTAGCGTATTATCTGTTTGTAAGTTTAAATTTTCCATATGGAATTCTAATGCAATAATACATTATGAAATTGTGTGATTTTTCTGACAGTTCTAGCCAGAAATTTAAAACTTAAAAAATCCTTATTAAGATTATTAATGAATTATCAATTACGCCGTCAAGTCTGGATTTGGATAGAAACTGCGAAACTCGAGCAATCGATATTTCTATCATCGACGGAAAGGGGAAGAGAAAACGAGATGGAAAAGACGTTAAGACGCACGCGAGTGGGTACGTAAACTGGGTCGTTCGCATGGAAGCGTCGTCGTTCCGTTCCGAGAGATAGAAAAAGAGGCAGAAAGGATCAAATAATGAACCTGTTGAGGCGCCAGATGGATGGAGAGGCTGCTTATGATGGTGACTTCCAGCTCGACTCGCTCGGAACCGGCGGTATTGTTCGCGTGGCAGACATATCTGCCGGCGTCCTCGACCCGGGCCGGCTGCAATACCAGGACGCCGGCGCGCGCGTGTATCCTCTCCGAGTTGAAGACCATCGTCGTGCCCGACACGGACTCGCGGAACCAGAGGTACGTCGGCGGCGGGTTACCCTGCGAGATGCACGACAGCACGATCGTCTCGCCGGTGCGGATCGGCCCGGGATTCACCCGCTCGTTGAATCGCGGCGGCGACGAGTTGCGGTGCTCTGAAACAGAAGGAGGGAAACCGCAAGTCAGAAAAGTTTCACTTTCATAAATGCGATTAAGACTCGAGCTTCTCACTTGTCTCGAGTTGTATCGCGTATAAGGTAAATACGTGTCCAATCTGGACACGTACACTGAGAAAAAAATCCAGGTTTAAATAATCGGACAAATCGTTTGAAAATTAACAAACGGGTAATCCGATAACTTTCAATCGAAGTTATAAAAAACCGATCAAGGCTAAAATAATGTCCGATTAATGATATCCAATTATCAATGATATCTGGACATCATTGATCGGACGTTATTTTGGCCTTAATCGGCTTTTTATAATTTCGATTGAAAGTTATCGGATTACCTGTTTGTTAATTTTCGAACGATTGTCCGATCACTTATTTCTCTCAGTGTACCTATTTCTGGACATTTTTATCATTTTAATCCTTAAATAAGTTATAACGCAAATTAAAATCAAAGAATCAAAGATAAGAATATTTTTCTTGTATTATATTTTAATCTTTGAGTTTAATTCACGTTATACTTATTTAAAAACTAAAATGATAAAGGTGTCTAGAGGTCTTAAGTTCCAGCAATTGGTACATTTACTTTACACCGTAAGGATTTAATAAAGATAAAAAGAATAAGGCCTTCTTTCGAAGAGTCCTCAGCTTACATATGCTTTTGAGTTGGTTCTTTAATACATTTATACTCTGTAATAACAAGCTAATTTACGACGCTGATGAGCGAGACCGACGTAGTTTCGGCAGTGCTCGAAACTAATTTTCTATGTAATTAGGACTTTCCATTGTATTATAATAGCGAGAATATCCGAGAATCGCGAGATTGTGCGATACCTAAGAGAAGAATCGATAACATTTTATCTTAATTTGCGAGTTTGTAAATTAATTCGAGCTGACTATATTTCCATGTTCACGGTACAATAACGTCGAAATTACGGTAATATCAATCGCGCAGCTGCTCGTGACTGCGAAGCTTTCGTAACGTAAAGTGGAGGGCACGTTTTTTTTTTCGATATTCAAATATATTTAAATGAATGACATACGCACGCGCGATAAACCAATTCGGACGTATGCGCACGCGGTTGTATTAATAATGCAGCAAAATTTCAGAAATATCCGATTATCGGCCGCGCGCATTATTAATGCATGTTAACCGGCGCGTGTATTTGCCTAACGAAATTCAACGTATGCAAATTATTGCGGGTGCGCACGCATTGTTGCATAAGCATTAATAAATTATTAGTCAACAAGCATACTCGGACGGCGCGTTTGCACGGCGTTCCGTTACCTTAAACGAGAACGGGATCGAAAATTTAAGGCGCTCTGAAAACGCGCTCCTCCCGTTGATTTCGGTCCGGACGATTCTCCGCGGGATATTTTACGATATACGTGCCTTCCCGGGAAGTCGTTAAGAAAGAAATCTCTCCGCGGAGTTGGCTGAGCAGACAGAGATCCTGCGTTAACTTTTTAATGTACATAACGTAAAAATCGCGAAACATTGTCCCGCACTTTTCCCGAAGCGAAACTTCGCGGAAAGTTTCAAATCCGATACTTTTTGCCGCTATTAATTTCGCCATTTTAATGCTGTTTTGATGCTCTGGGAATTTTTAACGGTATTCCATCTTCCTAAGTTACGCGCTCTCTTATTTATATCGCAAAATTATTTTTAAAAAGTTCATTTTGTATGTAGAATTTTTGTAATTAAAGCGCCGACAAAAAATTAAAAATAAATTGGCGCGTGAAAAATGTCATCGTTCTTCTCAGCTATGTCAATGATTGCGAGAGCGGTTTAATAGACAAAGCCGTCGACATTCCGAAATCCACCGCACTCCCTCGAAAATGCAGAGAAAGGGAGACATTCGGGGAATGAATGTAAATCCCTTCCATTTCACGTAGTAGCATGCAGCAGCAGCATGCGCGCGTCGTATTCAGTGAAATCCGCGTGTAAATTTCAGGACGCGCAGTTTTATCGCGGCTAATAGAATCAATAAACCGAGCTCCGTCACGTCGATGAAAACGTCGGAGGCAATTCTGTCCGGCCGCGAAGGGGTTAAATTTACCGACGTCCCGAACGAAGAGCCGGCAATGACGACGACGACGACGGCGAAACGAGCGTCCAATTTCTCGGCGTTTCGGTAAGAACACGGAGAGGGTTGGTAAGCGGTACTATGCCCTGTCGAATAACGAGCGTTTTATTTCTCCTTTTAGCAACGATTAAGCGTTTCTCTCCCACCCTTCCTTCTCCTCGAGACAGAGGGATGTTTGTCCCTGGACCAGTCTCGGACAGCGCGACGCCGCGGCCTTTTACGGCCGCACTATTTTATAATGGCGCTTTTGTCTGGCCGGCGTTATTATTGTAATTTAAGCTGATGGCGTATTGATCGTCGCAGTACCTCTATCTCGTTCTCGCTCCCGCCCCCGCGACTTGTCTCGCTCGATCTTGTATCCCCCTGTCTCTCTTTCTCTCCGTCGCTCCCTCTCGTCTCCTCTTTGGTGCACACACCCTCTCCGATCCAACGTCCCCTTCTCTCTCATGACGCTTTCTCTCTCTCTCTCTCTCTCTCTCTCATTCTCTCTTGCCTCCTCTGTTCTCTCTATAGCACTGTGCAATTCTAGTTGCCATATTCCTGCACAACGCCACCGCTACCACACCCTTGTTCATATCCTCGTTCGGTGCACCGTCGTCGTCTCGTGCATATGCACGTCGAAAAGTTTTTACGCCATTTACATCCCGACTTACGCCCCTTGACGTCAACGTCGTCGTCGCTGTCGCCGGCATCGTAGTCGTCGTCGTCGTCGTTGTCGTTGTCGCTCGTGCAAACAAAAAAATATGGCCTCGAGGTGCGCTGTTGCAAGTGTCACAACTGCATTTTGCTGCACGCGTCCGGCGATGAAAGTTCACTGACAAATCCTCGACAATGCCAGGAGCGAATGCGCGCGGAGAGAGTATTTTCCTTGCCTTAATATATTTTTGTAGTACACGGTAAATCTTGTACATTACGCAATTGTGATACGCAAATACTTCTGAAAAACGTAGAAAAGTAAAAAGTTAATAATTTTTGCAGTTAACGCGCGCATTCCGCGTTTCTTCCCATATATACGCTTTTTTCTTCGAGAACGAATTCGTCGATCGTATAATCGCGCTGGAAATGTTTGATACGCGATTTCTCAGCATGACGGAAAGCTCGAAAAGCTTTCGTTTTTCGGCATACATGACAGCGAAACGCCATATCGGCTGGTGCAAACGTCAACATGTCGAGAAGTTTTTATTATATGCTGTGCAATGCGCGCCTTACACTTCAAACGTCAGCACTCTCGTTAACGCAGGGCAAAAAGAATGCCGCTGCGACATGATTCAGCAATTTTAAAAGCGGATTTTATCCCATACTCTCCATTACTGGAGTTCATCAACAGATGTCGATTAATGACATCATACACTCACGACGTGTAAATGTCGAAGGGAAATATCGCCGAGTCACGCATAATTTTAACGATACAACGCGAAATCACTTAGCGTTTAACCCATAAAAGATTTTTTTTTAGTTTGACAGTCAAATAGAAACGTCAATAAAATAAAGAATAACATACATTATAGAATATAATTGTATACTAAAATTAATAAACGACGCAGATTTTCGTAATTAAGATAAAAATTCAACAATATAGAAGCCGTTTGTGTATACATTTAATTAATAATTGAAATAAAAAATTTTTCAAACTGCAGAAATGTCGAAAATATGCTTGATAATGAACGGTTCTTTTGTATAAAATAGTGAACCACGAAGTAAAACCACGAAGTAAGTATGCTATTCCATTCTCGAGTGATATCCAAAAACAATGCGGCACTTTATGCAAATTTTTCTAATTTTCTAATTTTAGAAATAAGTTATCCTATATTTTTAATAATAGAACATATACGCAAGGAAATGGACATGGACCTGGATATGTCGCTCCAGGAATTTTATTTCGCGAATTAATCAGCCATGGCATCACATAAAACAAGTGTTTGAAAATCTTTGGGTTGGCGTTTTATTAATTACGTAATGTAAAGCCAAATTTCGAGAGAGGAAAGGTGCGACCTGCTCTTCGATTGGTAGATGAAAAAGCAGAAAGAG